>NW_027601763.1:0-76886 GCF_053455715.1 Rhinoraja longicauda
TGAGAAAGTCCCTCTCTCCATTTCTCAATTTTCACATTCTCTCTTTTTCACTCAATTCCCCATTTCTCCCTCAAATCCTCTCTCCTTCCCTCCCTCCCTCTCTCCCTCCCTCCCCCCCACCTCCCCTCATCACCTCCCTCTCTCTCTCCCTCCCTCCTTCCTTCCCTCCTCTTTCTCTCCATTTCTCAATTTTCACATTCTCTCTTTTCACTCAATTCCCCATTTCTCCCTCAAATCCTGTCTCCTTCCCTCCCTCCCCCTCCCCCACTCACCCAGCCCACACTCCTCCATCTCCCTCCCTCCCCCTCTCTCTCTCTCTCCCCCCCCTCCCTCCCCCCCTCCCTCTCTCCCTCTGTCTACAAACGCGGACCGGAGAGAGAAAAGGGGCGGGTTCCTTTTCCTCCCTCTGACCGACGTCCACCGCGTCCAATCGTCGCCGCCCGCCCGCCCTAACCGACGGCCGCCCGGACCAATCCCCGCCGCCCGCTCCCCAGTCCAAGCCCCACCCCTCCGCTTCCCCTCCCGCCCGCCTGCCAATCTCCGGTCCTCGGGCGGGACGTCCGTCGCCTTGATGGACGCGCGCCGCGGCCAATGGGTGCTAAGGGATCGCACCCTTTGTCTCGCTTTGCAAAGATTATTGTAAATGCAACGATTTTACTGCATTTAACAACCCAGGGTGGTTGCAATATTGCTTTAATGCAACGCCAGCGCTGCATTTAACATTGCAGTGGCCTGCAAAGTTATTTTAATGCGTTGCATCAGTTGCATTTAACATTTGAGTGGTTTTGCAAAATTATTGCAATTAATTTAATGCATATAACATCCATTGGGGGTCGCTAGATGACTTTAATGCAAGGCCACATCGCAGGGTGTTGCAATATTTCTTTAATGCAAGGCGATCACTGCATTTAACATTGCAGCAGCCTGAAAAGTCATCCTAATGCGATGCCGGGGGTAGTAAATACAATAATAATACTATAGTAATAATAATTTAACATTGCAGGAGCCTGCAAAGTTGTTCTAATGCGTTGCATTAATTGCATTTAACATTTGAGAGGTTTGGCAAAAGTATTGCAATTAATTTTATTGCATTTAACATCCCAGGGGGTTGCAATATTGCTTTAATGCAACGCCAGCGCTGCATTTAACAATGCAGCAGCCTGCAAAGTTATCCTAATACAATGCATTAGTTGCATTTAACATTTGAGAGGTTTTGCAAAATTATTGCAATTAATTTTATTGCATTTAACATCCCAGGGGTTGCAATATTGTTTTAATGCAACACCAGCGCTGCATTTAACAATCCAGCAGCCTGCAAAGTTATCCTAATACGATGCATTAGTTGCATTTAACATTTGAGAGGTTTTGCAGGATGATTGCAATTAATTTAATGCATTTAACATCCACTGGGGGTCGCTAGATGACTTTAATGCAAGGCCATCACTGCATTTAACATTGCAGCAGCCTGCAAAGTTATCCTAATGCGATGCATTAGTCGCATTTAACATTTGAGACGTTTTGCAGGATTATTATTGCATTTCACATCGCAGGGTGTTGCAATATTTCTTTAATGCAAGGCGATCACTGCATTTAACATTGCAGCAAGCCTGAAAAGTCATCCTAATGCGATGCATTTGTTGCATTTAACGTTTGAGAGGTTTTGCAAAATTATTGCAATTAATTTAATGCAGAAAACATCCATTGGGGGTAGCTAGGTGACTTTAATGCAAGGCCATCACTGCATTTAACATTGCAGTAGCCTGCAAAGTTATCCTAATACGAAGCATTAGTCACGTTTAACATTTGAGTGGTTTTGCAGGATTATTATTGCATTTCACATCGCAGGGTGTTGCAATATTTCTTTAATGCAAGGCGATCACTGCATTTAACATTGCAGCAGCCTGAAAAGTCATCCTAATGCGATGCCGGGGGTAGTAAATACAATAATAATACTATAGTAATAATAATTTATATTATTAATAATAAGAATTAATCAAAGATTGATTGATTGATTGATCGATCGGTGGGTGGGTGGGTGGATGTCAGGAGGAACCGTACACCAATAAAGATTTTTTCACAGACAGCACTTGTTTATAACGCGCGCGCACACACACGCACGACACCTGTTTATTCTTTATCCCTGTTCCGTATAAGTATGTATGTATGTACGGGGTTAATCAATATCTGTTATGGGCTGAGTGTAAGACAAGTGTTTGGGCCCTTCAGGTTGGCGCGGGTGGCAGGCAGGCAGGCAGGCAGGCAGATAAAAGACGGCCATCGCAAGCTTGGTCACAACTGCTGGAGTGTCGGAGTGTCTACTAGACTGGGGTAAGTCAGTCAGCTCACACACACACACACACACACACACACACACACACTCACACACGCACACAATTAGGGTGACGTCTGTGTTTTATTGCTGGGGGGGAGAGAGAGGGGGGGGAGAGATAGAGCTGGGGGAGAGAGAGAGGGGCGGAGAGAGCTGGGGGGGAGAGAGAGAGGGGGGGAGAGGGGGGGAGACCCAAACACAAACACAGACCCAAACACAAACCCAAACACAGACCCAAACACAAACCCAAACACAAACCCAAACACAAACCCAAACACAAACACAGACCCAAACACAAACACAAACACAAACACAAACCCAAACACAAACCCAAACACAAACCCAAACACAGACCCAAACACAAACCCAAACACAAACCCAAACACAGACCCAAACACAGACCCAAACACAAACACAAACACAAACACAGACCCAAACACAAACCCAAACACAAACACAAACCCAAACACAAACACAAACAAAAACCCAAACACAGACCCAAACACAAACACAAACACAGACTCAAACACAAACCTAAACACAGACCCAAACACAAACCCAAACACGAACCCATACACAGACTCAAACACAGACCCAAACACAAACCCAAACACAGACCCAAACACAAACCCAAACACAAACACAAACACAGACCCAAACACAGACTCAAACACAGACCCAAACACAAACCCAAACACAGACCCAAACACAAACCCAAACACAAACACAAACCCAAACACAAACACAAACACAAACCCAAACACAAACCCAAACACAAACACAGACCCAAACACAAACCCAAACACAAACACAAACACAAACCCAAACACAAACCCAAACACAAACCCAAACACAAACACAAACACAAACCCAAACACGAACCCAAACACAAACCCAAACACGAACCCAAACACAAACACAAACACAAACCCAAACACAAACCCAAACACAAACCCAAACACAAACCCAAACTCAAACACAAACACAAACCCAAACACAAACACAAACCCAAACACAAACCCAAACCCAAACACAGACCCAAACACAGACCCAAACACAAACCCAAACACAGATTCAAACACAGACCCAAACACAGACCCAAACACAGACCCACACACACACCCACACACACACACACACACACACACCCACACACACACCCACACACACACCCACACACACACCCACACACACACAGACCCACACAGACCCACACACATCAGACACACTTCCCCGAAGCACTTCCACATGCCGGATAGTCTCCTCCCTGCCCTGGAGGTTCCGCTACATGCCGGGGGTAGTAAATACAATAATAATACTATAGTAATAATAATTTATATTATTAATAATAATAAGAATTAATCAAAGATTGATTGATTGATTGATCGGTGAGTGGGTGGATGGATGTCAGGAGGAACCGTACACCAATAAAGACTTTAATGGTACGATGCATTAGTTGCATTGAACATTTGAGAGATTTTGCATGATTATTACAATGATTTTAATGCGTTTAATACCACAGAACAGCTGCAATTTTGCTTTAATGCAAGGCCTGCGCTGCAGTTAACATTGCAGGAGCCTGCAAAGTTGTTCTAATGCGTTGCATTAATTGCATTTAACATTTGAGAGGTTTTGCAAAATTATTGCAATTAATTTTATTGCATTTAACATCCCAGTTGTTGCAATATTGCTTGAATGCAACGCCATCGCTGCATTTAACAATGCAGCAGCCTGCAAAGTTATCCTAATACGATGCATTAGTCGCATTTAACATTTGAGAGGTTTTGCAGGATTATTATTGCATTTCACATCGCAGGGTGTTGCAATATTTCTTTAATGCAAGGCGATCACTGCATTTAACATTGCAGCAGCCTGAAAAGTCATCCTAATGCGATGCATTTGTTGCATTTAACATTTGAGAGGTTTTGCAAAATTTTGCAATTAATTTAATGCATATAACATCCATTGGGGGTCGCTAGATGACTTTAATGCAAGGCCATCACTGCATTTAACATTGCAGTAGCCTGCAAAGTTATCCTAATACGATGCATTAGTCACGTTTAACATTTGAGAGGTTTTGCAGGATTATTATTGCATTTCACATCGCAGGGTGTTGCAATATTTCTTTAATGCAAGGCGATTACTGCATTTAACATTGCAGCAGCCTGAAAAGTCATGCTAATGCGATGCATTTGTTGCATTTAACATTGCAGAGGTTTTGCAAAATTATTGCAATTAATTTAATGCATATAACATCCATTGGGGGTCGCTAGATGACTTTAATGCAAGGCCATCACTGCATTTAACATTGCAGTAGCCTGCAAAGTTATCCTAATACGATGCATTAGTCACGTTTAACATTTGAGAGGTTTTGCCGGATTATTATTGCATTTCACATCGCAGGGTGTTGCAATATTTCTTTAATGCAAGGCGATCACTGCATTTAACATTGCAGCAGCCTGAAAAGTCATCCTAATGCGATGCATTTGTTGCATTTAACATTTGAGAGGTTTTGCAAAATTATTGCAATTAATTTAATGCATATAACATCCATTGGGGGTCGCTAGATGACTTTAATGCAAGGCCATCACTGCATTTAACATTGCAGTAGCCTGCAAAGTTATCCTAATACGATGCATTAGTCACGTTTAACATTTGAGAGGTTTTGCAGGATTATTATTGCATTTCACATCGCAGGGTGTTGCAATATTTCTTTAATGCAAGGCGATCACTGCATTTAACATTGCAGCAGCCTGAAAAGTCATCCTAATGCGATGCATTTGTTGCATTTAACATTTGAGAGGTTTTGCAAAATTATTGCAATTAATTTAATGCATATAACATCCATTGGGGGTAGCTAGGTGACTTTAATGCAAGGCCATCACTGCATTTAACATTGCAGCAGCCTGCAAAGTTATCCTTATGCGATGCATCAATTGCATGTAACATTTGAGAGGTTTTGCATGATTATTGCAACAGACCCAAACACAAACCCAAACACAAACCCAAACACAGACCCAAACACAAACCCAAACACAAACCCAAACACAGACCCAAACACAAACCCAAACACAAACCCAAACACAAACCCAAACACAAATCCAAACACAAACCCAAACACAAACCCAAACACAGACCCAAACACAAACCCAAACACAAACACAAACACAAACCCAAACACAGACCCAAACACAAACCCAAACACAAACCCAAACACAAATCCAAACACAAACCCAAACACAGACCCAAACACAGACCCAAACACAAACCCAAACACAAACCCAAACACAGACCCAAACACAGACCCAAACACAGACCCACACACAGACACACACACAGACACACACACAGACACACACACAGACCCACACACATCAGACACACTTCCCCGAAGCACTTCCACATGCCGGATAGTCTCCTCCCTGCCCTGGAGGTTCCGCTACGTGCCGGGGGTAGTAAATACAATAATAATACTATAGTAATAATAATTTATATTATTAATAATAATAAGAATTAATCAAAGATTGATTGATTGATTGATCGGTGAGTGGGTGGATGGATGTCAGGAGGAACCGTACACCAATAAAGATTTTAATGGTACGATGCATTAGTTGCATTGAACATTTGAGAGATTTTGCATGATTATTACAATGATTTTAATGCGTTTAATACCCCAGAACAGCTGCAATTTTGCTTTAATGCAAGGCCTGCGCTGCATTTAACATTGCAGGAGCCTGCAAAGTTGTTCTAATGCGTTGCATTAATTGCATTTAACATTTGAGAGGTTTTGCAAAATTATTGCAATTAATTTTATTGCATTTAACATCCCAGTGGTTGCAATATTGCTTTAATGCAACGCCATCGCTGCATTTAACAATGCAGCAGCCTGCAAAGTTATCCTAATACGATGCATTAGTCCCGTTTAACATTTGAGAGGTTTTGCAGGATTATTATTGCATTTCACATCGCAGGGTGTTGCAATATTTCTTTAATGCAAGGCGATCACTGCATTTAACATTGCAGCAGCCTGAAAAGTCATCCTAATGCGATGCATTTGTTGCATTTAACATTTGAGAGGTTTTGCAAAATTATTGCAATTAATTTAATGCATATAGCATCCATTGGGGGTCGCTAGATGACTTTAATGCAAGGCCATCACTGCATTTAACATTGCAGTAGCCTGCAAAGTTATCCTAATACGATGCATTAGTCACGTTTAACATTTGAGAGGTTTTGCAGGATTATTATTGCATTTCACATCGCAGGGTGTTGCAATATTTCTTTAATGCAAGGCGATCACTGGATTTAACATTGCAGCAGCCTGAAAAGTCATCCAAATGCGATGCATTTGTTGCATTTAACATTTGAGAGGTTTTGCAAAATTATTGCAATTAATTTAATGCATATAACATCCATTGGGGGTCGCTAGATGACTTTAATGCAAGGCCATCACTGCATTTAACATTGCAGTAGCCTGCAAAGTTATCGTAATACGATGCATTAGTCACGTTTAACATTTGAGAGGTTTTGCAGGATTATTATTGCATTTCACATCGCAGAGTGTTGCAATATTTCTTTAATGCAAGGCGATCACTGCATTTAACATTGCAGCAGCCTGAAAAGTCATCCTAATGCGATGCATTTGTTGCATTTAACATTTGAGAGGTTTTGCAAAATTATTGCAATTAATTTAATGCATATAACATCCATTGGGAGTAGCTAGGTGACTTTAATGCAAGGCCATCACTGCATTTAACATTGCAGCAGCCTGCAAAGTTATCCTAATGCGATGCATCAATTGCATGTAACATTTGAGAGGTTTTGCATGATTATTGCAACAGCCCAAACACAAACCCAAACACAAACCCAAACACAGACCCAAACACAAACCCAAACACAAACCCAAACACAGACCCAAACACAAACCCAAACACAAACCCAAACACCAACCCAAACACAAATCCAAACACAAACCCAAACACAAACCCAAACACAGACCCAAACACAAACCCAAACACAAACACAAACACAAACCCAAACACAGACCCAAACACAAACCCAAACACAAACCCAAACACAAATCCAAACACAAACCCAAACACAGACCCAAACACAGACCCAAACACAAACCCAAACACAAACCCAAACACAGACCCAAACACAGACCCAAACACAGACACACACACAGACACACACACACAGACACACACACACACCCACACACAGACACACACACAGACACACACACAGACACACACAGACCCACACACATCAGACACACTTCCCAGAAGCACTTCCACATGCCGGATAGTCTCCTCCCTGCCCTGGAGGTTCCGCTACGTGCCGAGGGTAGTAAATACAATAATAATACTATAGTAATAATAATTTATATTATTAATAATAATAAGAATTAATCAAAGATTGATTGATTGATTGATCGGTGAGTGGGTGGATGGATGTCAGGAGGAACCGTACACCAATAAAGATTTTAATGGTACGATGCATTAGTTGCATTGAACATTTGAGAGATTTTGCATGATTATTACAATGATTTTAATGCGTTTAATACCCCAGAACAGCTGCAATTTTGCTGTAATGCAAGGCCTGCGCTGCATTTAACATTGCAGGAGCCTGCAAAGTTGTTCTAATGCGTTGCATTAATTGCATTTAACAATTGAGAGGTTTTGCAAAATTATTGCAATTAATTTTATTGCATTTAACATCCCAGTGGTTGCAATATTGCTTTAATGCAACGCCATCGCTGCATTTAACAATGCAGCAGCCTGCAAAGTTATCCTAATACGATGCATTAGTCGCATTTAACATTTGAGAGGTTTTGCAGGATTATTATTGCATTTCACATCGCAGGGTGTTGCAATATTTCTTTAATGCAAGGCGATCACTGCATTTAACATTGCAGCGGCCTGAAAAGTCATCCTAATGCGATGCATTTGTTGCATTTAACATTTGAGAGGTTTTGCAAAATTATTGCAATTAATTTAATGCATTTAACACCCACTGTGGGTCGCTAGATGACTTTAATGCAAGGCCATCACTGCATTTAACATTGCAGCAGCCTGCAAAGTTATCCTAATACGATGCATTAGTCCCGTTTAACATTTGAGAGGTTTTGCAGGATTATTATTGCATTTCACATCGCAGGGTGTTGCAATATTTCTTTAATGCAAGGCGATCACTGCATTTAACATTGCAGCAGCCTGAAAAGTCATCCTAATGCGATGCATTTGTTGCATTTAACATTTGAGAGGTTTTGCAAAATTATTGCAATTAATTTAATGCATTTAACACCCACTGTGGGTCGCTAGATGACTTTAATGCAAGGCCATCACTGCATTTAACATTGCAGCAGCCTGCAAAGTTATCCTAATACGATGCATTAGTCCCGTTTAACATTTGAGAGGTTTTGCAGGATTATTATTGCATTTCACATCGCAGGGTGTTGCAATATTTCTTTAATGCAAGGCGATCACTGCATTTAACATTGCAGCAGCCTGAAAAGTCATCCTAATGCGATGCATTTGTTGCATTTAACATTTGAGAGGTTTTGCAAAATTATTGCAATTAATTTAATGCATATAACATCCATTGGGGGTCGCTAGATGACTTTAATGCAAGGCCATCACTGCATTTAACATTGCAGTAGCCTGCAAAGTTATCCTAATACGATGCATTAGTCACGTTTAACATTTGAGAGGTTTTGCAGGATTATTATTGCATTTCACATCGCAGGGTGTTGCAATATTTCTTTAATGCAAGGCGATCACTGCATTTAACATTGCAGCAGCCTGAAAAGTCATCCTAATGCGATGCCGGGGGTAGTAAATACAATAATAATACTTTAGTAATAATAATTTATATTATTAATAATATGAATAAATCAAAGATTGATTGATTGATCGATCGGTGGGTGGGTGGATGGATGGATGTCAGGAATTTGAGAGATTTTGCATGATTATTACAATGATTTTAATGCGTTTAATACCTCAGAACAGCTGCAATTTTGCTTTAATGCAAGGCCTGCGCTGCATTTAACATTGCAGGAGCCTAATTGCATTTAACATTTGAGAGGATTTGCAAAATTATTGCAATTAATTTTATTGCATTTAACATCCCAGGGGGTTGCAATATTGCTTTAATGCAACGCCAGCGCTGCATTTAACAATGCAGCAGCCTGCAAAGTTATCCTAATACGATGCATTAGTCGCATTTAACATTTGAGAGGTTTTGCAGGATTATTATTATTGCATTTCACATCGCAGGGTGTTGCAATATTTCTTTAATGCAAGGCGATCACTGCATTTAACATTGCAGCAGCCTGAAAAGTCATCCTAATGCGATGCATTTGTTGCATTTAACATTTGAGAGGTTTTGCAAAATTATTGCAATTAATTTAATGCATTTAACACCCACTGTGGGTCGCTAGATGACTTTAATGCAAGGCCATCACTGCATTTAACATTGCAGCAGCCTGCAAAGTTATCCTAATACGATGCATTAGTCCCGTTTAACATTTGAGAGGTTTTGCAGGATTATTATTGCATTTCACATTGCAGGGTGTTGCAATATTTCTTTAATGCAAGGCGATCACTGCATTTAACATTGCAGCAGCCTGAAAAGTCATCCTAATGCGATGCATTTGTTGCATTTAACATTTGAGAGGTTTTGCAAAATTATTGCAATTAATTTAATGCATATAACATCCATTGGGGGTCGCTAGATGAATTTAATGCAAGGCCATCACTGCATTTAACATTGCAGTTACCTGCAAAGTTATCCTAATACGATGCATTAGTCACGTTTAACATTTGAGAGGTTTTGCAGGATTATTATTGCATTTCACATCGCAGGGTGTTGCAATATTTCTTTAATGCAAGGCGATCACTGCATTTAACATTGCAGCAGCCTGAAAAGTCATCCTAATGCGATGCCGGGGGTAGTAAATACAATAATAATACTATAGTAATAATAATTTATATTATTAATAATAAGAATAAATCAAAGATTGATTGATTGATCGATCGGTGGGTGGGTGGATGGATGTCAGGAATTTGAGAGATTTTGCATGATTATTACAATGATTTTAATGCGTTTAATACCCCAGAACAGCTGCAATTTTGCTTTAATGCAAGGCCTGCGCTGCATTTAACATTGCAGGAGCCTAATTGCATTTAACATTTGAGAGGATTTGCAAAATTATTGCAATTAATTTTATTGCATTTAACATCCCAGGGGGTTGCAATATTGCTTTAATGCAACGCCAGCGCTGCATTTAACAATGCAGCAGCCTGCAAAGTTATCCTAATACGATGCATTAGTCGCATTTAACATTTGAGAGGTTTTGCAGGATTATTATTGCATTTCACATCGCAGGGTGTTGCAATATTTCTTTAATGCAAGGCGATCACTGCATTTAACATTGCAGCAGCCTGAAAAGTCATCCTAATGCGATGCATTTGTTGCATTTAACATTTGAGAGGTTTTGCAAAATTATTGCAATTAATTTAATGCATTTAACACCCACTGTGGGTCGCTAGATGACTTTAATGCAAGGCCATCACTGCATTTAACATTGCAGCAGCCTGCAAAGTTATCCTAATACGATGCATTAGTCCCGTTTAACATTTGAGTGGTTTTGCAGGATTATTATTGCATTTCACATCGCAGGGTGTTGCAATATTTCTTTAATGCAAGGCGATCACTGCATTTAACATTGCAGCAGCCTGAAAAGTCATCCTAATGCGATGCATTTGTTGCATTTAACATTTGAGAGGTTTTGCAAAATTATTGCAATTAATTTAATGCATATAACATCCATTGGGGGTCGCTAGATGACTTTAATGCAAGGCCATCACTGCATTTAACATTGCAGTAGCCTGCAAAGTTATCCTAATACGATGCATTAGTCACGTTTAACATTTGAGAGGTTTTGCAGGATTATTATTGCATTTCACATCGCAGGGTGTTGCAATATTTCTTTAATGCAAGGCGATCACTGCATTTAACATTGCAGCAGCCTGAAAAGTCATCCTAATGCGATGCCGGGGGTAGTAAATACAATAATAATACTATAGTAATAATAATTTATATTATTAATAATAAGAATAAATCAAAGATTGATTGATTGATCGATCGGTGGGTGGGTGGATGGATGTCAGGAATTTGAGAGATTTTGCATGATTATTACAATGATTTTAATGCGTTTAATACCCCAGAACAGCTGCAATTTTGCTTTAATGCAAGGCCTGCGCTGCATTTAACATTGCAGGATCCTAATTGCATTTAACATTTGAGAGGATTTGGAAAATTATTGCAATTAATTTTATTGCATTTAACATCCCAGGGGTTGCAATATTGCTTTAATGCAACACCAGCGCTGCATTTAACAATGCAGCAGCCTGCAAAGTTATCCTAATATGATGCATTAGTCGCATTTAACATTTGAGAGGTTTTGCAGGATTATTATTGCATTTCACATCGCAGGGTGTTGCAATATTTCTTTAATGCAAGGCGATCACTGCATTTAACATTGCAGCAGCCTGAAAAGTCATCCTAATGCGATGCATTTGTTGCATTTAACATTTGAGAGGTTTTGCAAAATTATTGCAATTAATTTAATGCATTTAACACCCACTGTGGGTCGCTAGATGACTTTAATGCAAGGCCATCACTGCATTTAACATTGCAGCAGCCTGCAAAGTTATCCTAATATGATGCATTAGTCGCATTTAACATTTGAGAGGTTTTGCAGGATTATTATTGCATTTCACATCGCAGGGTGTTGCAATATTTCTTTAATGCAAGGCGATCACTGCATTTAACATTGCAGCAGCCTGAAAAGTCATCCTAATGCGATGCATTTGTTGCATTTAACATTTGAGAGGTTTTGCAAAATTATTGCAATTAATTTAATGCATTTAACACCCACTGTGGGTCGCTAGATGACTTTAATGCAAGGCCATCACTGCATTTAACATTGCAGCAGCCTGCAAAGTTATCCTAATACGATGCATTAGTCCCGTTTAACATTTGAGAGGTTTTGCAGGATTATTATTGCATTTCACATCGCAGGGTGTTGCAATATTTCTTTAATGCAAGGCGATCACTGCATTTAACATTGCAGCAGCCTGAAAAGTCATCCTAATGCGATGCATTTGTTGCATTTAACATTTGAGAGGTTTTGCAAAATTATTGCAATTAATTTAATGCATATAACATCCATTGGGGGTCGCTAGATGACTTTAATGCAAGGCCATCACTGCATTTAACATTGCAGTAGCCTGCAAAGTTATCCTAATACGATGCATTAGTCACGTTTAACATTTGAGAGGTTTTGCAGGATTATTATTGCATTTCACATCGCAGGGTGTTGCAATATTTCTTTAATGCAAGGCGATCACTGCATTTAACATTGCAGCAGCCTGAAAAGTCATCCTAATGCGATGCCGGGGGTAGTAAATACAATAATAATACTATAGTAATAATAATTTATATTATTAATAATAAGAATAAATCAAAGATTGATTGATTGATCGATTGGTGGGTGGGTGGATGGATGTCAGGAATTTGAGAGATTTTGCATGATTATTACAATGATTTTAATGCGTTTAATACCCCAGAACAGCTGCAATTTTGCTTTAATGCAAGGCCTGCGCTGCACTTAACATTGCAGGAGCCTAATTGCATTTAACATTTGAGAGGATTTGCAAAATTATTGCAATTAATTTTATTGCATTTAACATCCCAGGGGGTTGCAATATTGCTTTAGTGCAATGCCAGCGCTGCATTTAACAATGCAGCAGCCTGCAAAGTTATCCTAATACGATGCATTAGTCGCATTTAACATTTGAGAGGTTTTGCAGGATTATTATTATTGCATTTCACATCGCAGGGAGTTGCAATATTTCTTTAATGCAAGGCGATCACTGCATTTAACATTGCAGCAGCCTGAAAAGTCATCCTAATGCGATGCATTTGTTGCATTTAACATTTGAGAGGTTTTGCAAAATTATTGCAATTAATTTAATGCATTTAACACCCACTGTGGGTCGCTAGATGACTTTAATGCAAGGCCATCACTGCATTTAACATTGCAGCAGCCTGCAAAGTTATCCTAATACGATGCATTAGTCGCATTTAACATTTGAGAGGTTTTGCAGGATTATTATTGCATTTCACATCGCAGGGTGTTGCAATATTTCTTTAATGCAAGGCGATCACTGCATTTAACATTGCAGCAGCCTGAAAAGTCATCCTAATGCGATGCCAGGGGTAGTAAATACAATAATAATACTATAGTAATAATAATTTATATTATTAATAATAAGAATAAATCAAAGATTGATTGATTGATCGATCGGTGGGTGGGTGGATGGATGGATGTCAGGAATTTGAGAGATTTTGCATGATTATTACAATGTTTTTAATGCGTTTAATACCCCAGAACAGCTGCAATTTTGCTTTAATGCAAGGCCTGCGCTGCATTTAACATTGCAGGAGCCTAATTGCATTTAACATTTGAGAGGATTTGCAAAATTATTGCAATTTATTTTATTGCATTTAACATCCCAGGGGGTTGCAATATTGCTTTAATGCAACGCCAGCGCTGCATTTAACAATGCAGCAGCCTGCAAAGTTATCCTAATACGATGCATTAGTCGCATTTAACATTTGAGAGGTTTTGCCGGATTATTATTGCATTTCACATCGCAGGGTGTTGCAATATTTCTTTAATGCAAGGCGATCACTGCATTTAACATTGCAGCAGCCTGAAAAGTCATCCTAATGCGATGCATTTGTTGCATTTAACATTTGAGAGGTTTTGCAAAATTATTGCAATTAATTTAATGCATATAACATCCATTGGGGGTCGCTAGATGACTTTAATGCAAGGCCATCACTGCATTTAACATTGCAGTAGCCTGCAAAGTTATCCTAATACGATGCATTAGTCACGTTTAACATTTGAGAGGTTTTGCAGGATTATTATTGCATTTCACATCGCAGGGTGTTGCAATATTTCTTTAATGCAAGGCGATCACTGCATTTAACATTGCAGCAGCCTGAAAAGTCATCCTAATGCGATGCATTTGTTGCATTTAACATTTGAGAGGTTTTGCAAAATTATTGCAATTAATTTAATGCATATAACATCCATTGGGGGTCGCTAGATGACTTTAATGCAAGGCCATCACTGCATTTAACATTGCAGTAGCCTGCAAAGTTATCCTAATATGATGCATTAGTCACGTTTAACATTTGAGAGGTTTTGCAGGATTATTATTGCATTTCACATCGCAGGGTGTTGCAATATTTCTTTAATGCAAGGCGATCACTGCATTTAACATTGCAGCAGCCTGAAAAGTCATCCTAATGCGATGCCGGGGGTAGTAAATACAATAATAATACTATAGTAATAATAATTTATATTATTAATAATAAGAATAAATCAAAGATTGATTGATTGATCGATCGGTGGGTGGGTGGATGGATGTCAGGAATTTGAGAGATTTTGCATGATTATTACAATGATTTTAATGCGTTTAATACCCCAGAACAGCTGCAATTTTGCTTTATTGCAAGGCCTGCGCTGCAATGAACATTGCAGGAGCCTAATTGCATTTAACATTTGAGAGGATTTGCAAAATTATTGCAATTAATTTTATTGCATTTAACATCCCAGGGGGTTGCAATATTGCTTTAATGCAACGCCAGCGCTGCATTTAACAATGCAGCAGCCTGCAAAGTTATCCTAATACGATGCATTAGTCGCATTTAACATTTGAGAGGTTTTGCAGGATTATTATTGCATTTCACATCGCAGGGTGTTGCAATATTTCTTTAATGCAAGGCGATCACTGCATTTAACATTGCAGCAGCCTGAAAAGTCATCCTAATGCGATGCATTTGTTGCATTTAACATTTGAGAGGTTTTGCAAAATTATTGCAATTAATTTAATGCATTTAACACCCACTGTGGGTCGCTAGATGACTTTAATGCAAGGCCATCACTGCATTTAACATTGCAGCAGCCTGCAAAGTTATCCTAATACGATGCATTAGTCCCGTTTAACATTTGAGAGGTTTTGCAGGATTATTATTGCATTTCACATCGCAGGGTGTTGCAATATTTCTTTAATGCAAGGCGATCACTGCATTTAACATTGCAGCAGCCTGAAAAGTCATCCTAATGCGATGCATTTGTTGCATTTAACATTTGAGAGGTTTTGCAAAATTATTGCAATTAATTTAATGCATATAACATCCATTGGGGGTCGCTAGATGACTTTAATGCAAGGCCATCACTGCATTTAACATTGCAGTAGCCTGCAAAGTTATCCTAATACGATGCATTAGTCACGTTTAACATTTGAGAGGTTTTGCAGGATTATTATTGCATTTCACATCGCAGGGTGTTGCAATATTTCTTTAATGCAAGGCGATCACTGCATTTAACATTGCAGCAGCCTGAAAAGTCATCCTAATGCGATGCCGGGGGTAGTAAATACAATAATAATACTATAGTAATAATAATTTATATTATTAATAATAAGAATAAATCAAAGATTGATTGATTGATCGATCGGTGGGTGGGAGGGTGGATGGATGTCAGGAATTTGAGAGATTTTGCATGATTATTACAATGATTTTAATGCGTTTAATACCCCAGAACAGCTGCAATTTTGCTTTAATGCAAGGCCTGCGCAGCATTTAACATTGCAGGAGCCTAATTGCATTTAACATTTGAGAGGATTTGCAAAATTATTGCAATTAATTTTATTGCATTTAACATCCCAGGGGGTTGCAATATTGCTTTAATGCAACGCCAGCGCTGCATTTAACAATGCAGCAGCCTGCAAAGTTATCCTAATACGATGCATTAGTCGCATTTAACATTTGAGAGGTTTTGCAGGATTATTATTGCATTTCACATCGCAGGGTGTTGCAATATTTCTTTAATGCAAGGCGATCACTGCATTTAACATTGCAGCGGCCTGAAAAGTCATCCTAATGCGATGCATTTGTTGCATTTAACATTTGAGAGGTTTTGCAAAATTATTGCAATTAATTTAATGCATTTAACACCCACTGTGGGTCGCTAGATGACTTTAATGCAGGCTGCTGCAATTTAACATTGCAGCAGCCTGCAAAGTTATCCTAATACGATGCATTAGTCCCGTTTAACATTTGAGAGGTTTTGCAGGATTATTATTGCATTTCACATCGCAGGGTGTTGCAATATTTCTTTAATGCATGGCGATCACTGCATTTAACATTGCAGCAGCCTGAAAAGTCATCCTAATGCGATGCATTTGTTGCATTTAGCATTTGAGAGGTTTTGCAAAATTATTGCAATTAATTTAATGCATATAACATCCATTGGGGGTCACTAGATGACTTTAATGCAAGGCCATCACTGCATTTAACATTGCAGTAGCCTGCAAAGTTATCCTAATACGATGCATTAGTCACGTTTAACATTTGAGAGGTTTTGCAGGATTATTATTGCATTTCACATCGCAGGGTGTTGCAATATTTCTTTAATGCAAGGCGATCACTGCATTTAACATTGCAGCAGCCTGAAAAGTCATCCTAATGCGATGCCGGGGGTAGTAAATACAATAATAATACTATAGTAATAATAATTTATATTATTAATAATAAGAATAAATCAAAGATTGATTGATTGATCGATCGGTGGGTGGGTGGATGGATGTCAGGAATTTGAGAGATTTTGCATGATTATTACAATGATTTTAATGCGTTTAATACCCCAGAACAGCTGCAATTTTGCTTTAATGCAAGGCCTGCGCTGCATTTAACATTGCAGGAGCCTAATTGCATTTAACATTTGAGAGGATTTGCAAAATTATTGCAATTAATTTTATTGCATTTAACATCCCAGGGGGTTGCAATATTGCTTTAATGCAACGCCAGCGCTGCATTTAACAATGCAACAGCCTGCAAAGTTATCCTAATATGATGCATTAGTCGCATTTAACATTTGAGAGGTTTTGCAGGATTATTATTGCATTTCACATCGCAGGGTGTTGCAATATTTCTTTAATGCAAGGCGATCACTGCATTTAACATTGCAGCAGCCTGAAAAGTCATCCTAATGCGATGCATTTGTTGCATTTAACATTTGAGAGGTTTTGCAAAATTATTGCAATTAATTTAATGCATTTAACACCCACTGTGGGTCGCTAGATGACTTTAATGCAAGGCCATGACTGCATTTAACATTGCAGCAGCCTGCAAAGTTATCCTAATACGATGCATTAGTCCAGTTTAACATTTGAGAGGTTTTGCAGGATTATTATTGCATTTCACATCGCAGGGTGTTGCAATATTTCTTTAATGCAAGGCGATCACTGCATTTAACATTGCAGCAGCCTGAAAAGTCATCCTAATGCGATGCATTTGTTGCATTTAACATTTGAGAGGTTTTGCAAAATTATTGCAATTAATTTAATGCATATAACATCCATTGGGGGTCGCTAGATGACTTTAATGCAAGGCCATCACTGCATTTAACATTGCAGTAGCCTGCAAAGTTATCCTAATACGATGCATTAGTCACGTTTAACATTTGAGAGGTTTTGCAGGATTATTATTGCATTTCACATCGCAGGGTGTTGCAATATTTCTTTAATGCAAGGCGATCACTGCATTTAACATTGCAGCAGCCTGAAAAGTCATCCTAATGCGATGCCGGGGGTAGTAAATACAATAATAATAATATAGTAATAATAATTTATATTATTAATAATAAGAATAAATCAAAGATTGATTGATTGATCGATCGGTGGGTGGGTGGGTGGGTGGATGGATGTCAGGAATTTGAGAGATTTTGCATGATTATTACAATGATTTTAATGCGTTTAATACCCCAGAACAGCTGCAATTTTGCTTTATTGCAAGGCCTGCGCTGCATTTAACATTGCAGGAGCCTAATTGCATTTAACATTTGAGAGGATTTGCAAAATTATTGCAATTAATTTTATTGCATTTAACATCCCAGGGGGTTGCAATATTGCTTTAATGCAACGCCAGCGCTGCATTTAACAATGCAGCAGCCTGCAAAGTTATCCTAATACGATGCATTAGTCGCATTTAACATTTGAGAGGTTTTGCAGGATTATTATTGCATTTCACATCGCAGGGTGTTGCAATATTTCTTTAATGCAAGGCGATCACTGCATTTAACATTGCAGCAGCCTGAAAAGTCATCCTAATGCGATGCATTTGTTGCATTTAACATTTGAGAGGTTTTGCAAAATTATTGCAATTAATTTAATGCATTTAACACCCACTGTGGGTCGCTAGATGACTTTAATGCAAGGCCATCACTGCATTTAACATTGCAGCAGCCTGCAAAGTTATCCTAATACGATGCATTAGTCCCGTTTAACATTTGAGAGGTTTTGCAGGATTATTACTGCATTTCACATCGCAGGGTGTTGCAATATTTCTTTAATGCAAGGCGATCACTGCATTTAACATTGCAGCAGCCTGAAAAGTCATCCTAATGCGATGCATTTGTTGCATTTAACATTTGAGAGGTTTTGCAAAATTATTGCAATTAATTTAATGCATATAACATCCATTGGGGGTCGCTAGATGACTTTAATGCAAGGCCATCACTGCATTTAACATTGCAGTAGCCTGCAAAGTTATCCTAATACGATGCATTAGTCACGTTTAACATTTGAGAGGTTTTGCAGGATTATTATTGCATTTCACATCGCAGGGTGTTGCAATATTTCTTTAATGCAAGGCGATCACTGCATTTAACATTGCAGCAGCCTGAAAAGTCATCCTAATGCGATGCCGGGGGTAGTAAATACAATAATAATACTATAGTAATAATAATTTATATTATTAATAATAAGAATAAATCAAAGATTGATTGATTGATCGATCGGTGGGTGGGTGGATGGATGTCAGGAATTTGAGAGATTTTGCATGATTATTACAATGATTTTAATGCGTTTAATACCCCAGAACAGCTGCAATGTTGCTTTAATGCAGGGCCTGCGCTGCATTTAACATTGCAGGAGCCTAATTGCATTTAACATTTGAGAGGATTTGCAAAATTATTGCAATTAATTTTATTGCATTTAACATCCCAGGGGGTTGCAATATTGCTTTAATGCAACGCCAGCGCTGCATTTAACAATGCAGCAGCCTGCAAAGTTATCCTAATACGATGCATTAGTCACATTTAACATTTGAGAGGTTTTGCAGGATTATTATTGCATTTCACATCGCAGGGTGTTGCAATATTTCTTTAATGCAAGGCGATCACTGCATTTAACATTGCAGCAGCCTGAAAAGTCATCCTAATGCGATGCATTTGTTGCATTTAACATTTGAGAGGTTTTGCAAAATTATTGCAATTAATTTAATGCATTTAACACCCACTGTGGGTCGCTAGATGACTTTAATGCAAGGCCATCACTGCATTTAACATTGCAGCAGCCTGCAAAGTTATCCTAATACAATGCATTAGTCCCGTTTAACATTTGAGAGGTTTTGCAGGATTATTATTGCATTTCACATCGCAGGGTGTTGCAATATTTCTTTAATGCAAGGCGATCACTGCATTTAACATTGCAGCAGCCTGAAAAGTCATCCTAATGCGATGCATTTGTTGCATTTAACATTTGAGAGGTTTTGCAAAATTATTGCAATTAATTTAATGCATATAACATCCATTGGGGGTCGCTAGATGACTTTAATGCAAGGCCATCACTGCATTTAACATTGCAGTAGCCTGCAAAGTTATCCTAATACGATGCATTAGTCACGTTTAACATTTGAGAGGTTTTGCAGGATTATTATTGCATTTCACATCGCAGGGTGTTGCAATATTTCTTTAATGCAAGGCGATCACTGCATTTAACATTGCAGCAGCCTGAAAAGTCATCCTAATGCGATGCCGGGGGTAGTAAATACAATAATAATACTATAGTAATAATAATTTATATTATTAATAATAAGAATAAATCAAAGATTGATTGATTGATCGATCGGTGGGTGGATGGGTGGATGTCAGGAATTTGAGAGATTTTGCATGATTATTACAATGATTTTAATGCGTTTAATACCCCAGAACAGCTGCAATTTTGCTTTAATGCAAGGCCTGCGCTGCATTTAACATTGCAGGAGCCTAATTGCATTTAACATTTGAGAGGATTTGCAAAATTATTGCAATTAATTTTATTGCATTTAACATCCCAGGGGTTGCAATATTGCTTTAATGCAACGCCAGCGCTGCATCTAACAATGCAGCAGCCTGCAAAGTTATCCTAATACGATGCATTAGTCGCATTTAACATTTGAGAGGTTTTGCAGGATTATTATTGCATTTCACATCGCAGGGTGTTGCAATATTTCTTTAATGCAAGGCGATCACTGCATTTAACATTGCAGCAGCCTGAAAAGTCATCCTAATGCGATGCATTTGTTGCATTTAACATTTGAGAGGTTTTGCAAAATTATTGCAATTAATTTAACGCATTTAACACCCACTGTGGGTCGCTAGATGACTTTAGTGCAAGGCCATCACTGCATTTAACATTGCAGCAGCCTGCAAAGTTATCCTAATACGATGCATTAGTCGCATTTAACATTTGAGAGGTTTTGCAGGATTATTATTGCATTTCACATCGCAGGGTGTTGCAATATTTCTTTAATGCAAGGCGATCACTGCATTTAACATTGCAGCAGCCTGAAAAGTCATCCTAATGCGATGCATTTGTTGCATTTAACATTTGAGAGGTTTTGCAAAATTATTGCAATTAATTTAATGCATATAACATCCATTGGGGGTCGCTAGATGACTTTAATGCAAGGCCATCACTGCATTTAACATTGCAGTAGCCTGCAAAGTTATCCTAATACGATGCATTAGTCACGTTTAACATTTGAGAGGTTTTGCAGGATTATTATTGCATTTCACATCGCAGGGTGTTGCAAGATTTCTTTAATGCAAGGCGATCACTGCATTTAACATTGCAGCAGCCTGAAAAGTCATCCTAATGCGATGCCGGGGGTAGTAAATACAATAATAATACTATAGTAATAATAATTTATATTATTAATAATAAGTATAAATCAAAGATTGATTGATTGATCGATCGGTGGGTGGGTGGGTGGATGGATGTCAGGAATTTGAGAGATTTTGCATGATTATTACAATGATTTTAATGCGTTTAATACCCCAGAACAGCTGCAATTTTGCTTTAATGCAAGGCCTGCGCTGCATTTAACATTGCAGGAGCCTAATTGCATTTAACATTTGAGAGGATTTGCAAAATTATTGCAATTAATTTTATTGCATTTAACATCCCAGGGGTTGCAATATTGCTTTAATGCAACGCCAGCACTGCATTTAACAATGCAGCAGCCTGCAAAGTTATCCTAATACGATGCATTAGTCGCATTTAATATTTGAGAGGTTTTGCAGGATTATTATTGCATTTCACATCGCAGGGTGTTGCAATATTTCTTTAATGCAAGGCGATCACTGCATTTAACATTGCAGCAGCCTGAAAAGTCATCCTAATGCGATGCATTTGTTGCATTTAACATTTGAGAGGTTTTGCAAAATTATTGCAATTAATTTAATGCATTTAACACCCACTGTGGGTCGCTAGATGACTTTAATGCAAGGCCATCACTGCATTTAACATTGCAGCAGCCTGCAAAGTTATCCTAATACGATGCATTAGTCCCGTTTAACATTTGAGAGGTTTTGCAGGATTATTATTGCATTTCACATCGCAGGGTGTTGCAATATTTCTTTAATGCAAGGCGATCACTGCATTTAACATTGCAGCAGCCTGAAAAGTCATCCTAATGCGATGCATTTGTTGCATTTAACATTTGAGAGGTTTTGCAAAATTATTGCAATTAATTTAATGCATATAACATCCATTGGGGGTCGCTAGATGACTTTAATGCAAGGCCATCACTGCATTTAACATTGCAGTAGCCTGCAAAGTTATCCTAATACGATGCATTAGTCACGTTTAACATTTGAGAGGTTTTGCAGGATTATTATTGCATTTCACATCGCAGGGTGTTGCAATATTTCTTTAATGCAAGGCGATCACTGCATTTAACATTGCAGCAGCCTGAAAAGTCATCCTAATGCGATGCCGGGGGTAGTAAATACAATAATAATACTATAGTAATAATAATTTATATTATTAATAATAAGAATAAATCAAAGATTGATTGATTGATCGATCGGTGGGTGGGTGGGTGGATGGATGTCAGGAATTTGAGAGATTTTGCATGATTATTACAATGATTTTAATGCGTTTAATACCCCAGAACAGCTGCAATTTTGCTTTAATGCAAGGCCTGCGCTGCATTTAACATTGCAGGAGCCTAATTGCATTTAACATTTGAGAGGATTTGCAAAATTATTGCAATTAATTTTATTGCATTTAACATCCCAGGGGGTTGCAATATTGCTTTAATGCAACGCCAGCGCTGCATTTAACAATGCAGCAGCCTGCAAAGTTATCCTAATACGATGCATTAGTCGCATTTAACATTTGAGAGGTTTTGCGGGATTATTATTGCATTTCACATCGCAGGGTGTTGCAATATTTCTTTAATGCAAGGCGATCACTGCATTTAACATTGCAGCAGCCTGAAAAGTCATCCTAATGCGATGCATTTGTTGCATTTAACATTTGAGAGGTTTTGCAAAATTATTGCAATTAATTTAATGCATTTAACACCCACTGTGGGTCGCTAGATGACTTTAATGCAAGGCCATCACTGCATTTAACATTGCAGCAGCCTGCAAAGTTATCCTAATACGATGCATTAGTCCCGTTTAACATTTGAGAGGTTTTGCAGGATTATTATTGCATTTCACATCGCAGGGTGTTGCAATATTTCTTTAATGCAAGGCGATCACTGCATTTAACATTGCAGCAGCCTGAAAAGTCAACCTAATGCGATGCCGGGGGTAGTAAATACAATAATAATACTATAGTAATAATAATTTATATTATTAATAATAAGAATAAATCAAAGATTGATTGATTGATCGATCGGTGGGTGGGTGGATGGATGTCAGGAATTTGAGAGATTTTGCATGATTATTACAATGATTTTAATGCGTTTAATACCCCAGAACAGCTGCAAGGCCTGCGCTGCATTTAACATTGCAGGAGCCTAATTGCATTTAACATTTGAGAGGATTTGCAAAATTATTGCAATTAATTTTATTGCATTTAACATCCCAGGGGGTTGCAATATTGCTTTAATGCAACGCCAGCGCTGCATTTAACAATGCAGCAGCCTGCAAAGTTATCCTAATACGATGCATTAGTCGCATTTAACATTTGAGAGGTTTTGCAGGATTATTATTGCATTTCACATCGCAGGGTGTTGCAATATTTCTTTAATGCAAGGCGATCACTGCATTTAACATTGCAGCAGCCTGAAAAGTCATCCTAATGCGATGCATTTGTTGCATTTAACATTTGAGAGGTTTTGCAAAATTATTGCAATTAATTTAATGCATTTAACACCCACTGTGGGTCGCTAGATGACTTTAATGCAAGGCCATCACTGCATTTAACATTGCAGCAGCCTGCAAAGTTATCCTAATACGATGCATTAGTCCCGTTTAACATTTGAGAGGTTTTGCAGGATTATTATTGCATTTCACATCGCAGGGTGTTGCAATATTTCTTTAATGCAAGGCGATCACTGCATTTAACATTGCAGCAGCCTGAAAAGTCATCCTAATGCGATGCATTTGTTGCATTTAACATTTGAGAGGTTTTGCAAAATTATTGCAATTAATTTAATGCATATAACATCCATTGGGGGTCGCTAGATGACTTTAATGCAAGGCCATCACTGCATTTAACATTGCAGTAGCCTGCAAAGTTATCCTAATACGATGCATTAGTCACGTTTAACATTTGAGAGGTTTTGCAGGATTATTATTGCATTTCACATCGCAGGGTGTTGCAATATTTCTTTAATGCAAGGCGATCACTGCATTTAACATTGCAGCAGCCTGAAAAGTCATCCTAATGCGATGCCGGGGGTAGTAAATACAATAATAATCCTATAGTAATAATAATTTATATTATTAATAATAAGAATAAATCAAAGATTGATTGATTGATCGATCGGTGGGTGGGTGGGTGGATGGATGTCAGGAATTTGAGAGATTTTGCATGATTATTACAATGATTTTAATGCGTTTAATACCGCAGAACAGCTGCAATTTTGCTTTAATGCAAGGCCTGCGCTGCATTTAACATTGCAGGAGCCTAATTGCATTTAACATTTGAGAGGATTTGCAAAATTATTGCAATTAATTTTATTGCATTTAACATCCCAGGGGGTTGCAATATTGCTTTAATGCAACGCCAGCGCTGCATTTAACAATGCAGCAGCCTGCAAAGTTATCCTAATACGATGCATTAGTCGCATTTAACATTTGAGAGGTTTTGCAGGATTATTATTGCATTTCACATCGCAGGGTGTTGCAATATTTCTTTAATGCAAGGCGATCACTGCATTTAACATTGCAGCAGCCTGAAAAGTCATCCTAATGCGATGCATTTGTTGCATTTAACATTTGAGAGGTTTTGCAAAATTATTGCAATTAATTTAATGCATTTAACACCCACTGTGGGTCGCTAGATGACTTTAATGCAAGGCCATCACTGCATTTAACATTGCAGCAGCCTGCAAAGTTATCCTAATACGATGCATTAGTCCCGTTTAACATTTGAGAGGTTTTGCAGGATTATTATTGCATTTCACATCGCAGGGTGTTGCAATATTTCTTTAATGCAAGGCGATCACTGCATTTAACATTGCAGCAGCCTGAAAAGTCATCCTAATGCGATGCATTTGTTGCATTTAACATTTGAGAGGTTTTGCAAAATTATTGCAATTAATTTAATGCATATAACATCCATTGGGGGTCGCTAGATGACTTTAATGCAAGGCCATCACTGCATTTAGCATTGCAGTAGCCTGCAAAGTTATCCTAATACGATGCATTAGTCACGTTTAACATTTGAGAGGTTTTGCAGGATTATTATTGCATTTCACATCGCAGGGTGTTGCAAGATTTCTTTAATGCAAGGCGATCACTGCATTTAACATTGCAGCAGCCTGAAAAGTCATCCTAATGCGATGCCGGGGGTAGTAAATACAATAATAATACTATAGTAATAATAATTTATATTATTAATAATAAGAATAAATCAAAGATTGATTGATTGATCGATCGGTGGGTGGGTGGATGGATGTCAGGAATTTGAGAGATTTTGCATGATTATTACAATGATTTTAATGCGTTTAATACCCCAGAACAGCTGCAATTTTGCTTTAATGCAAGGCCTGCGCTGCATTTAACATTGCAGGAGCCTAATTGCATTTAACATTTGAGAGGATTTGCAAAATTATTGCAATTAATTTTATTGCATTTAACATCCCAGGGGGTTGCAATATTGCTTTAATGCAACGCCAGCGCTGCATTTAACAATGCAGCAGCCTGCAAAGTTATCCTAATACGATGCATTAGTCGCATTTAACATTTGAGAGGTTTTGCAGGATTATTATTGCATTTCACATCGCAGGGTGTTGCAATATTTCTTTAGTGCAAGGCGATCACTGCATTTAACATTGCAGCAGCCTGAAAAGTCATCCTAATGCGATGCATTTGTTGCATTTAACATTTGAGAGGTTTTGCAAAATTATTGCAATTAACTTAATGCATTTAACACCCACTGTGGGTCGCTAGATGACTTTAATGCAAGGCCATCACTGCATTTAACATTGCAGCAGCCTGCAAAGTTATCCTAATACGATGCATTAGTCCCGTTTAAAATTTGAGAGGTTTTGCAGGATTATTATTGCATTTCACATCGCAGGGTGTTGCAATATTTCTTTAATGCAAGGCGATCACTGCATTTAACATTGCAGCAGCCTGAAAAGTCATCCTAATGCGATGCATTTGTTGCATTTAACATTTGAGAGGTTTTGCAAAATTATTGCAATTAATTTAATGCATATAACATCCATTGGGGGTCGCTAGATGACTTTAATGCAAGGCCATCACTGCATTTAACATTGCAGTAGCCTGCAAAGTTATCCTAATACGATGCATTAGTCACGTTTAACATTTGAGAGGTTTTGCAGGATTATTATTGCATTTCACATCGCAGGGTGTTGCAATATTTCTTTAATGCAAGGCGATCACTGCATTTAACATTGCAGCAGCCTGAAAAGTCATCCTAATGCGATGCATTTGTTGCATTTAACATTTGAGAGGTTTTGCAAAATTATTGCAATTAATTTAATGCATATAACATCCATTGGGGGTCGCTAGATGACTTTAATGCAAGGCCATCACTGCATTTAACATTGTAGTAGCCTGCAAAGTTATCCTAATACGATGCATTAGTCACGTTTAACATTTGAGAGGTTTTGCAGGATTATTATTGCATTTCACATCGCAGGGTGTTGCAATATTTCTTTAATGCAAGGCGATCACTGCATTTAACATTGCAGCAGCCTGAAAAGTCATCCTAATGCGATGCATTTGTTGCATTTAACATTTGAGAGGTTTTGCAAAATTATTGCAATTAATTTAATGCATATAACATCCATTGGGGGTCGCTAGATGACTTTAATGCAAGGCCATCACTGCATTTAACATTGCAGTAGCCTGCAAAGTTATCCTAATACGATGCATTAGTCACGTTTAACATTTGAGAGGTTTTGCAGGATTATTATTGCATTTCACATCGCAGGGTGTTGCAATATTTCTTTAATGCAAGGCGATCACTGCATTTAACATTGCAGCAGCCTGAAAAGTCATCCTAATGCGATGCCGGGGGTAGTAAATACAATAATAATACTATAGTAATAATAATTTATATTATTAATAATAAGAATAAATCAAAGATTGATTGATTGATCGATCGGTGGGTGGGTGGATGGATGTCAGGAATTTGAGAGATTTTTGCATGATTATTACAATGATTTTAATGCGTTTAATACCCCAGAACAGCTGCAATTTTGCTTTAATGCAAGGCCTGCGCTGCATTTAACATTGCAGGAGCCTAATTGCATTTAACATTTGAGGGGATTTGCAAAATTATTGCAATTAATTTTATTGCATTTAACATCCCAGGGGTTGCAATATTGCTTTAATGCAACGCCAGCGCTGCATTTAACAATGCAGCAGCCTGCAAAGTTATCCTAATACGATGCATTAGCCGCATTTAACATTTGAGAGGTTTTGCAGGATTATTATTGCATTTCACATCGCAGGGTGTTGCAATATTTCTTTAATGCAAGGCGATCACTGCATTTAACATTGCAGCAGCCTGAAAAGTCATCCTAATGCGATGCATTTGTTGCATTTAACATTTGAGAGGTTTTGCAAAATTATTGCAATTAATTTAATGCATTTAACACCCACTGTGGGTCGCTAGATGACTTTAATGCAAGGCCATCACTGCATTTAACATTGCAGCAGCCTGCAAAGTTATCCTAATACGATGCATTAGTCCCGTTTAACATTTGAGAGGTTTTGCAGGATTATTATTGCATTTCACATCGCAGGGTGTTGCAATATTTCTTTAATGCAAGGCGATCACTGCATTTAACATTGCAGCAGCCTGAAAAGTCATCCTAATGCGATGCATTTGTTGCATTTAACATTTGAGAGGTTTTGCAAAATTATTGCAATTAATTTAATGCATATAACATCCATTGGGGGTCGCTAGATGACTTTAATGCAAGGCCATCACTGCATTTAACATTGCAGTAGCCTGCAAAGTTATCCTAATACGATGCATTAGTCACGTTTAACATTTGAGAGGTTTTGCAGGATTATTATTGCATTTCACATCGCAGGGTGTTGCAATATTTCTTTAATGCAAGGCGATCACTGCATTTAACATTGCAGCAGCCTGAAAAGTCATCCTAATGCGATGCCGGGGGTAGTAAATACAATAATAATACTATAGTAATAATAATTTATATTATTAATAATAAGAATAAATCAAAGATTGATTGATTGATCGATCGGTGGGTGGGTGGGTGGATGGATGTCAGGAATTTGAGAGATTTTGCATGATTATTACAATGATTTTAATGCGTTTAATACCCCAGAAAGCTGCAATTTTGCTTTAATGCAAGGCCTGCGCTGCATTTAACATTGCAGGAGCCTAATTGCATTTAACATTTGAGAGGATTTGCAAAATTATTGCAATTAATTTTATTGCATTTAACATCCCAGGGGGTTGTAATATTGCTTTAATGCAACGCCAGCGCTGCATTTAACAATGCAGCAGCCTGCAAAGTTATCCTAATACGATGCATTAGTCGTATTTAACATTTGAGAGGTTTTGCAGGATTATTATTGCATTTCACATCGCAGGGTGTTGCAATATTTCTTTAATGCAAGGCGATCACTGCATTTAACATTGCAGCAGCCTGAAAAGTCATCCTAATGCGATGCCGGGGGTAGTAAATACAATAATAATACTATAGTAATAATAATTTATATTATTAATAATAAGAATAAATCAAAGATTGATTGATTGATCGATCGGTGGGTGGGTGGGTGGATGGATGTCAGGAATTTGAGAGATTTTGCATGATTATTACAATGATTTTAATGCGTTTAATACCCCAGAAAGCTGCAATTTTGCTTTAATGCAAGGCCTGCGCTGCATTTAACATTGCAGGAGCCTAATTGCATTTAACATTTGAGAGGATTTGCAAAATTATTGCAATTAATTTTATTGCATTTAACATCCCAGGGGGTTGCAATATTGCTTTAATGCAACGCCAGCGCTGCATTTAACAATGCAGCAGCCTGCAAAGTTATCCTAATACGATGCATTAGTCGTATTTAACATTTGAGAGGTTTTGCAGGATTATTATTGCATTTCACATCGCAGGGTGTTGCAATATTTCTTTAATGCAAGGCGATCACTGCATTTAACATTGCAGCAGCCTGAAAAGTCATCCTAATGCGATGCATTTGTTGCATTTAACATTTGAGAGGTTTTGCAAAATTATTGCAATTAATTTAATGCATTTAACACCCACTGTGGGTCGCTAGATGACTTTAATGCAAGGCCATCACTGCATTTAACATTGCAGTAGCCTGCAAAGTTATCCTAATACGATGCATTAGTCACGTTTAACATTTGAGAGGTTTTGCAGGATTAGTATTGCATTTCACATCGCAGGGTGTTGCAATATTTCTTTAATGCAAGGCGATCACTGCATTTAACATTGCAGCAGCCTGAAAAGTCATCCTAATGCGATGCATTTGTTGCATTTAACATTTGAGAGGTTTTGCAAAATTATTGCAATTAATTTAATGCATATAACATCCATTGGGGGTCGCTAGATGACTTTAATGCAAGGCCATCACTGCATTTAACATTGCAGTAGCCTGCAAAGTTATCCTAATACGATGCATTAGTCACGTTTAACATTTGAGAGGTTTTGCAGGATTATTATTGCATTTCACATCGCAGGGTGTTGCAATATTTCTTTAATGCAAGGCGATCACTGCATTTAACATTGCAGCAGCCTGAAAAGTCATCCTAATGCGATGCCGGGGGTAGTAAATACAATAATAATACTATAGTAATAATAATTTATGTTATTAATAATAAGAATAAATCAAAGATTGATTGATTGATCGATCGGTGGGTGGGTGGATGGATGTCAGGAATTTGAGAGATTTTACATGATTATTACAATGATTTTAATGCGTTTAATACCCCAGAACAGCTGCAATTTTGCTTTAATGCAAGGCCTGCGCTGCATTTAACATTGCAGGAGCCTAATTGCATTTAACATTTGAGAGGATTTGCAAAATTATTGCAATTAATTTTATTGCATTTAACATCCCAGGGGGTTGCAATATTGCTTTAATGCAACGCCAGCGCTGCATTTAACAATGCAGCAGCCTGCAAAGTTATCCTAATACGATGCATTAGTCGCATTTAACATTTGAGAGGTTTTGCAGGATTATTATTGCATTTCACATCGCAGGGTGTTGCAATATTTCTTTAATGCAAGGCGATCACTGCATTTAACATTGCAGCAGCCTGAAAAGTCATCCTAATGCGATGCATTTGTTGCATTTAACATTTGAGAGGTTTTGCAAAATTATTGCAATTAATTTAATGGATTTAACACCCACTGTGGGTCGCTAGATGACTTTAATGCAAGGCCATCACTGCATTTAACATTGCAGCAGCCTGCAAAGTAATCCTAATACGATGCATTAGTCCCGTTTAACATTTGAGAGGTTTTGCAGGATTATTATTGCATTTCACATCGCAGGGTGTTGCAATATTTCTTTAATGCAAGGCGATCACTGCATTTAACATTGCAGCAGCCTGAAAAGTCATCCTAATGCGATGCATTTGTTGCATTTAACATTTGAGAGGTTTTGCAAAATTATTGCAATTAATTTAATGCATATAACATCCATTGGGGGTCGCTAGATGACTTTAATGCAAGGCCATCACTGCATTTAACATTGCAGTAGCCTGCAAAGTTATCCTAATACGATGCAATAGTCACGTTTAACATTTGAGAGGTTTTGAAGGATTATTATTGCATTTCACATCGCAGGGTGTTGCAATATTTCTTTAATGCAAGGCGATCACTGCATTTAACATTGCAGCAGCCTGAAAAGTCATCCTAATGCGATGCCGGGGGTATTAAATACAATAATAATACTATAGTAATAATAATTTATATTATTAATAATAAGAATAAATCAAAGATTGATTGATTGATCGATCGGTGGGTTGGTGGATGGATGTCAGGAATTTGAGAGATTTTACATGATTATTACAATGATTTTAATGTGTTTAATACCCCAGAACAGCTGCAATTTTGCTTTAATGCAAGGCCTGCGCTGCATTTAACATTGCAGGAGCCTAATTGCATTTAACATTTGAGAGGATTTGCAAAATTATTGCAATTAATTTTATTGCATTTAACATCCCAGGGGGTTGCAATATTGCTTTAATGCAACGCCAGCGCTGCATTTAACAATGCAGCAGCCTGCAAAGTTATCCTAATACGATGCATTAGTTGCATTTAACATTTGAGAGGTTTTGTAGGATTATTATTGCATTTCACATCGCAGGGTGTTGCAATATTTCTTTAATGCAAGGCGATCACTGCATTTAACATTGCAGCAGCCTGAAAAGTCATCCTAATGCGATGCATTTGTTGCATTTAACATTTGAGAGGTTTTGCAAAATTATTGCAATTAATTTAATGCATTTAACACCCACTGTGGGTCGCTAGATGACTTTAATGCAAGGCCATCACTGCATTTAACATTGCAGCAGCCTGCAAAGTTATCCTAATACGATGCATTAGTCCCGTTTAACATTTGAGAGGTTTTGCAGGATTATTATTGCATTTCACATCGCAGGGTGTTGCAATATTTCTTTAATGCAAGGCGATCACTGCATTTAACATTGCAGCAGCCTGAAAAGTCATCCTAATGCGATGCATTTGTTGCATTTAACATTTGAGAGGTTTTGCAAAATTATTGCAATTAATTTAATGCATATAACATCCATGGGGGGTCGCTAGATGACTTTAATGCAAGGCCATCACTGCATTTAACATTGCAGTAGCCTGCAAAGTTATCCTAATACGATGCATTAGTCACGTTTAACATTTGAGAGGTTTTGCAGCATTATTATTGCATTTCACATCGCAGGGTGTTGCAATATTTCTTTAATGCAAGGCGATCACTGCATTTAACATTGCAGCAGCCTGAAAAGTCATCCTAATGCGATGCCGGGGGTATTAAATACAATAATAATACTATAGTAATAATAATTTATATTATTAATAATAAGAATAAATCAAAGATTGATTGATTGATCGATCGGTGGGTGGGTGGGTGGATGGATGTCAGGAATTTGAGAGATTTTGCATGATTATTACAATGATTTTAATGCGTTTAATACCCCAGAACAGCTGCAATTTTGCTTTAATGCAAGGCCTGCGCTGCATTTAACATTGCAGGAGCCTAATTGCATTTAACATTTGAGAGGATTTGCAAAATTATTGCAATTAATTTTATTGCATTTAACATCCCAGGGGGTTGCAATATTGCTTTAATGCAACGCCAGCGCTGCATTTAACAATGCAGCAGCCTGCAAAGTTATCCTAATACGATGCATTAGTCGCATTTAACATTTGAGAGGTTTTGCAGGGTTATTATTGCATTTCACATCGCAGGGTGTTGCAATATTTCTTTAATGCAAGGCGATCACTGCATTTAACATTGCAGCAGCCTGAAAAGTCATCCTAATGCGATGCATTTGTTGCATTTAACATTTGAGAGGTTTTGCAAAATTATTGCAATTAATTTAATGCATTTAACACCCACTGTGGGTCGCTAGATGACTTTAATGCAAGGCCATCACTGCATTTAACATTGCAGCAGCCTGCAAAGTTATCCTAATACGATGCATTAGTCCCGTTTAACATTTGAGAGGTTTTGCAGGATTATTATTGCATTTCACATCGCAGGGTGTTGCAATATTTTTTAATGCAAGGCGATCACTGCATTTAACATTGCAGCAGCCTGAAAAGTCATCCTAATGCGATGCATTTGTTGCATTTAACATTTGAGTGGTTTTGCAAAATTATTGCAATTAATTTAATGCATATAACATCCATTGGGGGTCGCTAGATGACTTTAATGCAAGGAATTCACTGCATTTAACATTGCAGTAGCCTGCAAAGTTATCCTAATACGATGCATTAGTCACGTTTAACATTTGAGAGGTTTTGCAGGATTATTATTGCATTTCACATCGCAGGGTGTTGCGATATTTCTTTAATGCAAGGTGATCACTGCATTTAACATTGCAGCAGCCTGAAAAGTCATCCTAATGCGATGCCGGGGTTATTAAATACAATAATAATACTATAGTAATAATAATTTATATTATTAATAATAAGAATAAATCAAAGATTGATTGATTGATCGATCGGTGGGTGGGTGGGTGGATGGATGTCAGGAATTTGAGAGATTTTGCATGATTATTACAATGATTTTAATGCGTTTAATACCCCAGAACAGCTGCAATTTTGCTTTAATGCAAGGCCTGCTCTGCATTTAACATTGCAGGAGCCTAATTGCATTTAACATTTGAGAGGATTTGCAAAATTATTGCAATTAATTTTATTGCATTTAACATCCCAGGGGTTGCAATATTGCTTTAATGCAACGCCAGCGCTGCATTTAACAATGCAGCAGCCTGCAAAGTTATCCTAATACGATGCATTAGTAGCATTTAACATTTGAGATATTTTGCAGGATTATTATTGCATTTCACATCGCAGGGTGTTGCAATATTTCTTTAATGCAAGGCGATCACTGCATTTAACATTGCAGCAGCCTGACAAGTCATCCTAATGCGATGCATTTGTTGCATTTAACATTTGAGAGGATTTGCAAAATTATTGCAATTAATTTAATGCATTTAACACCCACTGTGGGTCGCTAGATGACTTTAATACAAGGCCATCACTGCATTTAACATTGCAGCAGCCTGCAAAGTTATCCTAATACGATGCATTAGTCCCGTTTAACATTTGAGAGGTTTTGCAGAATTATTATTGCATTTCACATCGCAGGGTGTTGCAATATTTCTTTAATGCAAGGCGATCACTGCATTTAACATTGCAGCAGCCTCAAAAGTCATCCTAATGTGATGCATTTGTTGCATTTAACATTTGAGAGGTTTTGCAAAATTATTGCAATTAATTTAATGCATATAACATCCATTGGGGGTCGCTAGATGACTTTAATGCAAGGCCATCACTGCATTTAACATTGCAGTAGCCTGCAAAGTTATCCTAATACGATGCATTAGTCACGTTTAACATTTGAGAGGTTTTGCAGGATTATTATTGCATTTCACATCGCAGGGTGTTGCAATATTTCTTTAATGCAAGGCGATCACTGCATTTAACATTGCAGCTGCCTGAAAAGTCATCCTAATGCGATGCCGGGGGTAGTAAATACAATAATAATACTATAGTAATAATAATTTATATTATTAATAATAAGAATAAATCAAAGATTGATTGATTGATCGATCGGTGGGTGGGTGGATGGATGTCAGGAATTTGAGAGATTTTGCATGATTATTACAATGATTTTAATGCGTTTAATACCCCAGAACAGCTGCAATTTTGCTTTAATGCAAGGCCTGCGCTGCATTTAACATTGCAGGAGCCTAATTGCATTTAACATTTGAGAGGATTTGCAAAATTATTGCAATTAATTTTATTGCATTTAACATCCCAGGGGGTTGCAATATTGCTTTAATGCAACGCCAGCGCTGCATTTAACAATGCAGCAGCCTGCAAAGTTATCCTAATACGATGCATTAGTCGCATTTAACATTTGAGAGGTTTTGCATGATTATTATTTCATTTCACATCGCAGGGTGTTGCAATATTTCTTTAATGCAAGGCGATCACTGCATTTAACATTGCAGCAGCCTGAAAAGTCATCCTAATGCGATGCATTTGTTGCATTTAACATTTGAGAGGTTTTGCAAAATTATTGCAATTAATTTAATGCATTTAACACCCACTGTGGGTCGCTAGATGACTTTAATGCAAGGCCATCACTGCATTTAACATTGCAGCAGCCTGCAAAGTTATCCTAATACGATGTATTAGTCCCGTTTAACATTTGAGCGGTTTTGCAGGATTATTATTGCATTTCACATCGCAGGGTGTTGCAATATTTCTTTAATGCAAGGCGATCACTGCATTTAACATTGCAGCAGCCAGAAAAGTCATCCTAATGCGATGCATTTGTTGCATTTAACATTTGAGAGGTTTTGCAAAATTATTGCAATTAATTTAATGCATATAACATCCATTGGGGGTCGCTAGATGACTTTAATGCAAGGCCATCACTGCATTTAACATTGCAGTAGCCTGCCAAGTTATCCTAATACGATGCATTAGTCACGTTTAACATTTGAGAGGTTTTGCAGGATTATTATTGCATTTCACATCGCAGGGTGTTGCAATATTTTTTAATGCAAGGCGATCACTGCATTTAACATTGCAGCAGCCTGAAAAGTCATCCTAATGCGATGCATTTGTTGCATTTAACATTTGAGTGGTTTTGCAAAATTATTGCAATTAATTTAATGCATATAACATCCATTGGGGGTCGCTAGATGACTTTAATGCAAGGAATTCACTGCATTTAACATTGCAGTAGCCTGCAAAGTTATCCTAATACGATGCATTAGTCACGTTTAACATTTGAGAGGTTTTGCAGGATTATTATTGCATTTCACATCGCAGGGTGTTGCGATATTTCTTTAATGCAAGGTGATCACTGCATTTAACATTGCAGCAGCCTGAAAAGTCATCCTAATGCGATGCCGGGGTTATTAAATACAATAATAATACTATAGTAATAATAATTTATATTATTAATAATAAGAATAAATCAAAGATTGATTGATTGATCGATCGGTGGGTGGGTGGGTGGATGGATGTCAGGAATTTGAGAGATTTTGCATGATTATTACAATGATTTTAATGCGTTTAATACCCCAGAACAGCTGCAATTTTGCTTTAATGCAAGGCCTGCGCTGCATTTAACATTGCAGGAGCCTAATTGCATTTAACATTTGAGAGGATTTGCAAAATTATTGCAATTAATTTTATTGCATTTAACATCCCAGGGGGTTGCAATATTGCTTTAATGCAACGCCAGCGCTGCATTTAACAATGCAGCAGCCTGCAAAGTTATCCTAATACGATGCATTAGTCGCATTTAACATTTGAGAGGTTTTGCAGGATTATTATTGCATTTCACATCGCAGGGTGTTGCAATATTTCTTTAATGCAAGGCGATCACTGCATTTAACATTGCAGCAGCCTGAAAAGTCATCCTAATGCGATGCATTTGTTGCATTTAACATTTGAGAGGTTTTGCAAAATTATTGCAATTAATTTAATGCATATAACATCCATTGGGGGTCGCTAGATGACTTTAATGCAAGGCCATCACTGCATTTAACATTGCAGTAGCCTGCAAAGTTATCCTAATACGATGCATTAGTCACGTTTAACATTTGAGAGGTTTTGCAGGATTATTATTGCATTTCACATCGCAGGGTGTTGCAATATTTCTTTAATGCAAGGCGATCACTGCATTTAACATTGCAGCTGCCTGAAAAGTCATCCTAATGCGATGCCAGGGGTAGTAAATACAATAATAATACTATAGTAATAATAATTTATATTATTAATAATAAGAATAAATCAAAGATTGATTGATTGATCGATCGGTGGGTGGGTGGGTGGATGGATGTCAGGAATTTGAGAGATTTTGCATGATTATTACAATGATTTTAATGCGTTTAATACCCCAGAACAGCTGCAATTTTGCTTTAATGCAAGGCCTGCACTGCATTTAACATTGCAGGAGCCTAATTGCATTTAACATTTGAGAGGATTTGCAAAATTATTGCAATTAATTTTATTGCATTTAACATCCCATGGGGTTGCAATATTGCTTTAATGCAACGCCAGCGCTGCATTTAACAATGCAGCAGCCTGCAAAGTTATCCTAATACGATGCATTAGTCGCATTTAACATTTGAGAGGTTTTGCATGATTATTATTTCATTTCACATCGCAGGGTGTTGCAATATTTCTTTAATGCAAGGCGATCACTGCATTTAACATTGCAGCAGCCTGAAAAGTCATCCTAATGCGATGCATTTGTTGCATTTAACATTTGAGAGGTTTTGCAAAATTATTGCAATTAATTTAATGCATTTAACACCCACTGTGGGTCGCTAGATGACTTTAATGCAAGGCCATCACTGCATTTAACATTGCAGCAGCCTGCAAAGTTATCCTAATACGATGTATTAGTCCTGTTTAACATTTGAGCGGTTTTGCAGGATTATTATTGCATTTCACATCGCAGGGTGTTGCAATATTTCTTTAATGCAAGGCGATCACTGCATTTAATATTGCAGCAGCCAGAAAAGTCATCCTAATGCGATGCATTTGTTGCATTTAACATTTGAGAGGTTTTGCAAAATTATTGCAATTAATTTAATGCATATAACATCCATTGGGGGTTGCTAGATGACTTTAATGCAAGGCCATCACTGCATTTAACATTGCAGTAGCCTGCAAAGTTATCCTAATACGATGCATTAGTCACGTTTAACATTTGAGAGGTTTTGCAGGATTATTATTGCATTTCACATCGCAGGGTGTTGCAATATTTCTTTAATGCAAGGCGATCACTGCATTTAACATTGCAGCGGCCTGAAAAGTCATCCTAATGCGATGCCGGGGGTAGTAAATACAATAATAATACTATAGTAATAATAATTTATATTATTAATAATAAGAATAAATCAAAGATTGATTGATTGATCGATCGGTGGGTGGGTGGATGGATGTCAGGAATTTGAGAGATTTTGCATGATTATTACAATGATTTTAATGCGTTTAATACCCCAGAACAGCTGCAAGGCCTGCGCTGCATTTAACATTGCAGGAGCCTAATTGCATTTAACATTTGAGAGGATTTGCAAAATTATTGCAATTAATTTTATTGCATTTAACATCCCAGGGGGTTGCAATATTGCTTTAATGCAACGCCAGCGCTGCATTTAACAATGCAGCAGCCTGCAAAGTTATCCTAATACGATGCATTACTCGCATTTAACATTTGAGCGGTTTTGCAGGATTATTATTGCATTTCACATCGCAGGGTGTTGCAATATTTCTTTAATGCAAGGCGATCACTGCATTTAACATTGCAGCAGCCTGAAAAGTCATCCTAATGCGATGCATTTGTTGCATTTAACATTTGAGAGGTTTTGCAAAATTATTGCAATTAATTTAATGCATTTAACACCCACTGTGGGTCGCTAGATGACTTTAATGCAAGGCCATCACTGCATTTAACATTGCAGCAGCCTGCAAAGTTATCCTAATACGATGCATTAGTCCCGTTTAACATTTGAGAGGTTTTGCAGGATTATTATTGCATTTCACATCGCAGGGTGTTGCAATATTTCTTTAATGCAAGGCGATCACTGCATTTAACATTGCAGCAGCCTGAAAAGTCATCCTAATGCGATGCATTTGTTGCATTTAACATTTGAGAGGTTTTGCAAAATTATTGCAATTAATTTAATGCATATAACATCCATTGGGGGTCGCTAGATGACTTTAATGCAAGGCCATCACTGCATTTAACATTGCAGTAGCCTGCAAAGTTATCCTAATACGATGCATTAGTCACGTTTAACATTTGAGAGGTTTTGCAGGATTATTATTGCATTTCACATCGCAGGGTGTTGCAATATTTCTTTAATGCAAGGCGATCACTGCATTTAACATTGCAGCAGCCTGAAAAGTCATCCTAATGCGATGCTGGGGGTAGTAAATACAATAATAATCCTATAGTAATAATAATTTATATTATTAATAATAAGAATAAATCAAAGATTGATTGATTGATCGATCGGTGGGTGGGTGGGTGGATGGATGTCAGGAATTTGAGAGATTTTGCATGATTATTACAATGATTTTAATGCGTTTAATACCCCAGAACAGCTGCAATTTTGCTTTAATGCAAGGCCTGCGCTGCATTTAACATTGCAGGAGCCTAATTGCATTTAACATTTGAGAGTTTTTGCAAAATTATTGCAATTAATTTTATTGCATTTAACATCCCAGGGGGTTGCAATATTGCTTTAATGCAACGCCAGCGCTGCATTTAACAATGCAGCAGCCTGCAAAGTTATCCTAATACGATGCATTAGTCGCATTTAACATTTGAGAGGTTTTGCAGGATTATTATTGCATTTCACATCGCAGGGTGTTGCAATATTTCTTTAATGCAAGGCGATCACTGCATTTAACATTGCAGCAGCCTGAAAAGTCATCCTAATGCGATGCATTTGTTGCATTTAACATTTGAGAGGTTTTGCAAAATTATTGCAATTAATTTAATGCATTTAACACCCACTGTGGGTCGCTAGATGACTTTAATGCAAGGCCATCACTGCATTTAACATTGCAGCAGCCTGCAAAGTTATCCTAATACGATGCATTAGTCACGTTTAACATTTGAGAGGTTTTGCAAAATTATTGCAATTAATTTAATGCATATAACATCCATTGGGGGTCGCTAGGTGACTTTAATGCAAGGCCATCACTGCATTTAACATTGCAGTAGCCTGCAAAGTTATCCTAATACGATGCATTAGTCACGTTTAACATTTGAGAGGTTTTGCAGGATTATTATTGCATTTCACATCGCAGGGTGTTGCAATATTTCTTTAATGCAAGGCGATCACTGCATTTAACATTGCAGCAGCCTGAAAAGTCATCCTAATGCGATGCCGGGGGTAGTAAATACAATAATAATACTATAGTAATAATAATTTATATTATTAATAATAAGAATAAATCAAAGATTGATTGATTGATCGATCGGTGGGTGGGTGGATGGATGTCAGGAATTTGAGAGATTTTGCATGATTATTACAATGATTTTAATGCGTTTAATACCCCAGAAAGCTGCAATTTTGCTTTAATGCAAGGCCTGCGCTGCATTTAACATTGCAGGAGCCTAATTGCATTTAACATTTGAGAGGATTTGCAAAATTATTGCAATTAATTTTATTGCATTTAACATCCCAGGGGGTTGCAATATTGCTTTAATGCAACGCCAGCGCTGCATTTAACAATGCAGCAGCCTGCAAAGTTATCCTAATACGATGCATTAGTCGCATTTAACATTTGAGAGGTTTTGCAGGATTATTATTGCATTTCACATCGCAGGGTGTTGCAATATTTCTTTAATGCAAGGCGATCACTGCATTTAACATTGCAGCAGCCTGAAAAGTCATCCTAATGCGATGCATTTGTTGCATTTAACATTTGAGAGGTTTTGCAAAATTATTGCAATTAATTTAATGCATTTAACACCCACTGTGGGTCGCTAGATGACTTTAATGCAAGGCCATCACTGCATTTAACATTGCAGCAGCCTGCAAAGTTATCCTAATACGATGCATTAGTCCCGTTTAACATTTAAGAGGTTTTGCAGGATTATTATTGCATTTCACATCGCAGGGTGTTGCAATATTTCTTTAATGCAAGGCGATCACTGCATTTAACATTGCAGCAGCCTGAAAAGTCATCCTAATGTGATGCATTTGTTGAATTTAACATTTGAGAGGTTTTGCAAATTTATTGCAATTAATTTAATGCATATAACATCCATTGGGGGTCGCTAGATGACTTTAATGCAAGGCCATCACTGCATTTAACATTGCAGTAGCCTGCAAAGATATCCTAATACGATGCATTAGTCACGTTTAACATTTGAGAGGTTTTGCAGGATTATTATTGCATTTCACATCGCAGGGTGTTGCAATATTTCTTTAATGCAAGGCGATCACTGCATTTAACATTGCAGCAGCCTGAAAAGTCATCCTAATGCAATGCATTTGTTGCATTTAACATTTGAGAGGTTTTGCAAAATTATTGCAATTAATTTAATGCATATAACATCCATTGGGGGTCGCTAGATGACTTTAATGCAAGGCTATCACTGCATTTAACATTGCAGTAGCCTGCAAAGTTATCCTAATACGATGCATTAGTCACGTTTAACATTTGAGAGGTTTTGCAGGATTATTATTGCATTTCACATCGCAGGGTGTTGCAATATTTCTTTAATGCAAGGCGATCACTGCATTTAACATTGCAGCAGCCTGAAAAGTCATCCTAATGCGATGCCGGGGGTAGTAAATACAATAATGATACTATAGTAATAATAATTTATATTATTAATAATAAGAATAAATCAAAGATTGATTGATTGATCGATCGGTGGGTGGGTGGGTGGATGGATGTCAGGAATTTGAGAGATTTTGCATGATTATTACAATGATTTTAATGCGTTTAATACCCCAGAACAGCTGCAATTTTGCTTTAATGCAAGGCCTGCGCTGCATTTAACATTGCAGGAGCCTAATTGCATTTAACATTTGAGGGGATTTGCAAAATTATTGCAATTAATTTTATTGCATTTAACATCCCAGGGGGTTGCAATATTGCTTTAATGCAACGCCAGCGCTGCATTTAACAATGCAGCAGCCTGCAAAGTTATCCTAATACGATGCATTAGTCGCATTTAACATTTGAGAGGTTTTGCAGGATTATTATTGCATTTCACATCGCAGGGTGTTGCAATATTTCTTTAATGCAAGGCGATCACTGCATTTAACATTGCAGCAGCCTGAAAAGTCATCCTAATGCGATGCATTTGTTGCATTTAACATTTGAGAGGTTTTGCAAAATTATTGCAATTAATTTAATGCATTTAACACCCACTGTTTGGTCGCTAGATGACTTTAATGCAAGGCCATCACTGCATTTAACATTGCAGCAGCCTGCAAAGGTATCCTAATACGATGCATTAGTCCCGTTTAACATTTGAGAGGTTTTGCAGGATTATTATTGCATTTCACATCGCAGGGTGTTGCAATATTTCTTTAATGCAAGGCGATCACTGCATTTAACATTGCAGCAGCCTGAAAAGTCATCCTAATGCGATGCATTTGTTGCATTTAACATTTGAGAGGTTTTGCAAAATTATTGCAATTAATTTAATGCATATAACATCCATTGGGGGTCGCTAGATGATTTTAATGCAAGGCCATCACTGCATTTAACATTGCAGTAGCCTGCAAAGTTATCCTAATACGATGCATTAGTCACGTTTAACATTTGAGAGGTTTTGCAGGATTATTATTGCATTTCACATCGCAGGGTGTTGCAATATTTCTTTAATGCAAGGCGATCACTGCATTTAACATTGCAGCAGCCTGAAAAGTCATCCTAATGCGATGCCGGGGGTAGTAAATACAATAATAATACTATAGTAATAATAATTTATATTATTAATAATAAGAATAAATCAAAGATTGATTGATTGATCGATCGGTGGGTGGGTGGGTGGATGGATGTCAGGAATTTGAGAGATTTTGCATGATTATTACAATGATTTTAATGCGTTTAATACCCCAGAAAGCTGCAATTTTGCTTTAATGCAAGGCCTGCGCTGCATTTAACATTGCAGGAGCCTAATTGCATTTAACATTTGAGAGGATTTGCAAAATTATTGCAATTAATTTTATTGCATTTAACATCCCAGGGGGTTGCAATATTGCTTTAATGCAACGCCAGCGCTGCATTTAACAATGCAGCAGCCTGCAAAGTTATCCTAATACGATGCATTAGTCGCATTTAACATTTGAGAGGTTTTGCAGGATTATTATTGCATTTCACATCGCAGGGTGTTGCAATATTTCTTTAATGCAAGGCGATCACTGCATTTAACATTGCAGCAGCCTGAAAAGTCATCCTAATGCGATGCATTTGTTGCATTTAACATTTGAGAGGTTTTGCAAAATTATTGCAATTAATTTAATGCATTTAACACCCACTGTGGGTCGCTAGATGACTTTAATGCAAGGCCATCACTGCATTTAACATTGCAGTAGCCTGCAAAGTTATCCTAATACGATGCATTAGTCACGTTTAACATTTGAGAGGTTTTGCAGGATTAGTATTGCATTTCACATCGCAGGGTGTTGCAATATTTCTTTAATGCAAGGCGATCACTGCATTTAACATTGCAGCAGCCTGAAAAGTCATCCTAATGCGATGCATTTGTTGCATTTAACATTTGAGAGGTTTTGCAAAATTATTGCAATTAATTTAATGCATATAACATCCATTGGGGGTCGCTAGATGACTTTAATGCAAGGCCATCACTGCATTTAACATTGCAGTAGCCTGCAAAGTTATCCTAATACGATGCATTAGTCACGTTTAACATTTGAGAGGTTTTGCAGGATTATTATTGCATTTCACATCGCAGGGTGTTGCAATATTTCTTTAATGCAAGGCGATCACTGCATTTAACATTGCAGCAGCCTGAAAAGTCATCCTAATGCGATGCCGGGGGTAGTAAATACAATAATAATACTATAGTAATAATAATTTATGTTATTAATAATAAGAATAAATCAAAGATTGATTGATTGATCGATCGGTGGGTGGGTGGATGGATGTCAGGAATTTGAGAGATTTTACATGATTATTACAATGATTTTAATGCGTTTAATACCCCAGAACAGCTGCAATTTTGCTTTAATGCAAGGCCTGCGCTGCATTTAACATTGCAGGAGCCTAATTGCATTTAACATTTGAGAGGATTTGCAAAATTATTGCAATTAATTTTATTGCATTTAACATCCCAGGGGGTTGCAATATTGCTTTAATGCAACGCCAGCGCTGCATTTAACAATGCAGCAGCCTGCAAAGTTATCCTAATACGATGCATTAGTCGCATTTAACATTTGAGAGGTTTTGCAGGATTATTATTGCATTTCACATCGCAGGGTGTTGCAATATTTCTTTAATGCAAGGCGATCACTGCATTTAACATTGCAGCAGCCTGAAAAGTCATCCTAATGCGATGCATTTGTTGCATTTAACATTTGAGAGGTTTTGCAAAATTATTGCAATTAATTTAATGCATTTAACACCCACTGTGGGTCGCTAGATGACTTTAATGCAAGGCCATCACTGCATTTAACATTGCAGCAGCCTGCAAAGTTATCCTAATACGATGCATTAGTCCCGTTTAACATTTGAGAGGTTTTGCAGGATTATTATTGCATTTCACATCGCAGGGTGTTGCAATATTTCTTTAATGCAAGGCAATCACTGCATTTAACATTGCAGCAGCCTGAAAAGTCATCCTAATGCGATGCATTTGTTGCATTTAACATTTGAGAGGTTTTGCAAAATTATTGCAATTAATTTAATGCATATAACATCCATTGGGGGTCGCTAGATGACTTTAATGCAAGGCCATCACTGCATTTAACATTGCAGTAGCCTGCAAAGTTATCCTAATACGATGCATTAGTCACGTTTAACATTTGAGAGGTTTTGAAGGATTATTATTGCATTTCACATCGCAGGGTGTTGCAATATTTCTTTAATGCAAGGCGATCACTGCATTTAACATTGCAGCAGCCTGAAAAGTCATCCTAATGCGATGCCGGGGGTATTAAATACAATAATAATACTATAGTAATAATAATTTATATTATTAATAATAAGAATAAATCAAAGATTGATTGATTGATCGATCGGTGGGTGGGTGGGTGGATGGATGTCAGGAATTTGAGAGATTTTGCATGATTATTACAATGATTTTAATGCGTTTAATACCCCAGAACAGCTGCAATTTTGCTTTAATGCAAGGCCTGCGCTGCATTTAACATTGCAGGAGCCTAATTGCATTTAACATTTGAGAGGATTTGCAAAATTATTGCAATTAATTTTATTGCATTTAACATCCCAGGGGGTTGCAATATTGCTTTAATGCAACGCCAGCGCTGCATTTAACAATGCAGCAGCCTGCAAAGTTATCCTAATACGATGCATTAGTCGCATTTAACATTTGAGAGGTTTTGCAGGATTATTATTGCATTTCACATCGCAGGGTGTTGCAATATTTCTTTAATGCAAGGCGATCACTGCATTTAACATTGCAGCAGCCTGAAAAGTCATCCTAATGCGATGCATTTGTTGCATTTAACATTTGAGAGGTTTTGCAAAATTATTGCAATTAATTTAATGCATTTAACACCCACTGTGGGTCGCTAGATGACTTTAATGCAAGGCCATCACTGCATTTAACATTGCAGCAGCCTGCAAAGTTATCCTAATACGATGCATTAGTCCCGTTTAACATTTGAGAGGTTTTGCAGGATTATTATTGCATTTCACATCGCAGGGTGTTGCAATATTTCTTTAATGCAAGGCAATCACTGCATTTAACATTGCAGCAGCCTGAAAAGTCATCCTAATGCGATGCATTTGTTGCATTTAACATTTGAGAGGTTTTGCAAAATTATTGCAATTAATTTAATGCATATAACATCCATTGGGGGTCGCTAGATGACTTTAATGCAAGGCCATCACTGCATTTAACATTGCAGTAGCCTGCAAAGTTATCCTAATACGATGCATTAGTCACGTTTAACATTTGAGAGGTTTTGAAGGATTATTATTGCATTTCACATCGCAGGGTGTTGCAATATTTCTTTAATGCAAGGCGATCACTGCATTTAACATTGCAGCAGCCTGAAAAGTCATCCTAATGCGATGCATTTGTTGCATTTAACATTTGAGAGGTTTTGCAAAATTATTGCAATTAATTTAATGCATATAACATCCATTGGGGGTCGCTAGATGACTTTAATGCAAGGCCATCACTGCATTTAACATTGCAGTAGCCTGCAAAGTTATCCTAATACGATGCATTAGTCACGTTTAACATTTGAGAGGTTTTGCAGGATTATTATTCCATTTCACATCGCAGGGTGTTGCAATATTTCTTTAATGCAAGGCGATCACTGCATTTAACATTGCAGCTGCCTGAAAAGTCATCCTAATGCGATGCCGGGGGTAGTAAATACAATAATAATACTATAGTAATAATAATTTATATTATTAATAATAAGAATAAATCAAAGATTGATTGATTGATCGATCGGTGGGTGGGTGGATGGATGTCAGGAATTTGAGAGATTTTGCATGATTATTACAATGATTTTAATGCGTTTAATACCCCAGAACAGCTGCAATTTTGCTTTAATGCAAGGCCTGCGCTGCATTTAACATTGCAGGAGCCTAATTGCATTTAACATTTGAGAGGATTTGCAAAATTATTGCAATTAATTTTATTGCATTTAACATCCCAGGGGGTTGCAATATTGCTTTAATGCAACGCCAGCGCCGCATTTAACAATGCAGCAGCCTGCAAAGTTATCCTAATACGATGCATTAGTCGCATTTAACATTTGAGAGGTTTTGCAGGATTATTATTGCATTTCACATCGCAGGGTGTTGCAATATTTATTTAATGCAAGGCGATCACTGCATTTAACATTGCAGCAGCCTGAAAAGTCATCCTAATGCGATGCCAGGGGTAGTAAATACAATAATAATACTATAGTAATAATAATTTATATTATTAATAATAAGAATAAATCAAAGATTGATTGATTGATCGATCGGTGGGTGGGTGGGTGGATGGATGTCAGGAATTTGAGAGATTTTGCATGATTATTACAATGATTTTAATGCGTTTAATACCCCAGAACAGCTGCAATTTTGCTTTAATTCAAGGCCTGCGCTGCATTTAACATTGCAGGAGCCTAATTGCATTTAACATTTGAGAGGATTTGCAAAATTATTGCAATTAATTTTATTGCATTTAACATCCCAGGGGTTGCAATATTGCTTTAATGCAACGCCAGCGCTGCATTTAACAATGCAGCAGCCTGCAAAGTTATCCTAATACGATGCATTAGTCGCATTTAACATTTGAGAGGTTTTGAATGATTATTATTTCATTTCACATCGCAGGGTGTTGCAATATTTCTTTAATGCAAGGCGATCACTGCATTTAACATTGCAGCAGCCTGAAAAGTCATCCTAATGCGATGCATTTGTTGCATTTAACATTTGAGAGGTTTTGCAAAATTATTGCAATTAATTTAATGCATTTAACACCCACTGTGGGTCGCTAGATGACTTTAATGCAAGGCCATCACTGCATTTAACATTGCAGCAGCCTGCAAAGTTATCCTAATACGATGTATTAGTCCCGTTTAACATTTGAGCGGTTTTGCAGGATTATTATTGCATTTCACATCGCAGGGTGTTGCAATATTTCTTTAATGCAAGGCGATCACTGCATTTAACATTGCAGCAGCCTGAAAAGTCATCCTAATGCGATGCCGGGGGTAGTAAATACAATAATGATACTATAGTAATAATAATTTATATTATTAATAATAAGAATAAATCAAAGATTGATTGATTGATCGATCGGTGGGTGGGTGGGTGGATGGATGTCAGGAATTTGAGAGATTTTGCATGATTATTACAATGATTTTAATGCGTTTAATACCCCAGAACAGCTGCAATTTTGCTTTAATGCAAGGCCTGCGCTGCATTTAACATTGCAGGAGCCTAATTGCATTTAACATTTGAGGGGATTTGCAAAATTATTGCAATTAATTTTATTGCATTTAACATCCCAGGGGGTTGCAATATTGCTTTAATGCAACGCCAGCGCTGCATTTAACAATGCAGCAGCCTGCAAAGTTATCCTAATACGATGCATTAGTCGCATTTAACATTTGAGAGGTTTTGCAGGATTATTATTGCATTTCACATCGCAGGGTGTTGCAATATTTCTTTAATGCAAGGCGATCACTGCATTTAACATTGCAGCAGCCTGAAAAGTCATCCTAATGCGATGCATTTGTTGCATTTAACATTTGAGAGGTTTTGCAAAATTATTGCAATTAATTTAATGCATTTAACACCCACTGTGGGTCGCTAGATGACTTTAATGCAAGGCCATCACTGCATTTAACATTGCAGCAGCCTGCAAAGTTATCCTAATACGATGCATTAGTCCCGTTTAACATTTGAGAGGTTTTGCAGGATTATTATTGCATTTCACATCGCAGGGTGTTGCAATATTTCTTTAATGCAAGGCGATCACTGCATTTAACATTGCAGCAGCCTGAAAAGTCATCCTAATGCGATGCATTTGTTGCATTTAACATTTGAGAGGTTTTGCAAAATTATTGCAATTAATTTAATGCATATAACATCCATTGGGGGTCGCTAGATGACTTTAATGCAAGGCCATCACTGCATTTAACATTGCAGTAGCCTGCAAAGTTATCCTAATACGATGCATTAGTCACGTTTAACATTTGAGAGGTTTTGCAGGATTATTATTGCATTTCACATCGCAGGGTGTTGCAATATTTCTTTAATGCAAGGCGATCACTGCATTTAACATTGCAGCAGCCTGAAAAGTCATCCTAATGCGATGCCGGGGGTAGTAAATACAATAATAATACTATAGTAATAATAATTTATATTATTAATAATAAGAATAAATCAAAGATTGATTGATTGATCGATCGGTGGGTGGGTGGGTGGATGGATGTCAGGAATTTGAGAGATTTTGCATGATTATTACAATGATTTTAATGCGTTTAATACCCCAGAACAGCTGCAATTTTGCTTTAATGCAAGGCCTGCGCTGCATTTAACATTGCAGGAGCCTAATTGCATTTAACATTTGAGAGGATTTGCAAAATTATTGCAATTAATTTTATTGCATTTAACATCCCAGGGGGTTGCAATATTGCTTTAATGCAACGCCAGCGCTGCATTTAACAATGCAGCAGCCTTCAAAGTTATCCTAATACGATGCATTAGTCGCATTTAACATTTGAGAGGTTTTGCAGGATTATTATTGCATTTCACATCGCAGGGTGTTGCAATATTTCTTTAATGCAAGGCGATCACTGCATTTAACATTGCAGCAGCCTGAAAAGTCATCCTAATGCGATGCATTTGTTGCATTTAACATTTGAGAGGTTTTGCATAATTATTGCAATTAATTTAATGCATTTAACACCCACTGTGGGTCGCTAGATGACTTTAATGCAAGGCCATCACTGCATTTAACATTGCAGCAGCCTGCAAAGTTATCCTAATACGATGCATTAGTCCCGTTTAACATTTGAGAGGTTTTGCAGGATTATTATTGCATTTCACATCGCAGGGTGTTGCAATATTTCTTTAATGCAAGGCGATCACTGCATTTAACATTGCAGCAGCCTGAAAAGTCATCCTAATGTGATGCATTTGTTGCATTTAACATTTGAGAGGTTTTGCAAAATTATTGCAATTAATTTAATGCATATAACATCCATTGGGGGTCGCTAGATGACTTTAATGCAAGGCCATCACTGCATTTAACATTGCAGTAGCCTGCAAAGTTATCCTAATACGATGCATTAGTCACGTTTAACATTTGAGAGGTTTTGCAGGATTATTATTGCATTTCACATCGCAGGGTGTTGCAATATTTCTTTAATGCAAGGCGATCACTGCATTTAACATTGCAGCAGCCTGAAAAGTCATCCTAATGCGATGCCGGGGGTAGTAAATACAATAATAATACTATAGTAATAATAATTTATATTATTAATAATAAGAATAAATCAAAGATTGATTGATTAATTGATCGATCGGTGGGTGGGTGGGTGGATGTCAGGAGGAACCGTACACCAATAAAGATTTTTTCACAGACAGCACTTGTTTATAACGCGCGCGCACACACACGCACGACACCTGTTTATTCTTTATCCCTGTTCCGTATAAGTATGTATGTATGTACGGGGTTAATCAATATCTGTTATGGGCTGAGTGTAAGACAAGTGTTTGGGCCCTTCAGGTTGGCGCGGGTGGCAGGCAGGCAGGCAGGCAGATAAAAGACGGCCATCGCAAGCTTGGTCACAACTGCTGGAGTGTCGGAGTGTCTACTAGACTGGGGTAAGTCAGTCAGCTCACACACACACACACACACACACACACACACACGCACACAATTAGGGTGACGTCTGTTTTTTATTGCTGGGGGGGGAGAGAGAGGGGGGGAGAGATAGAGCTGGGGGAGAGAGAGAGGGGGGGAGAGAGCTGGGGGAGAGAGAGAGGGGGGGAGACCCAAACACAAACACAGACCCAAACACAAACCCAAACACAGACCCAAACACAAACCCAAACACAAACCCAAACACAAACCCAAACACAAACCCAAACACAAACACAGACCCAAACACAAACACAAACACAAACCCAAACACAAACCCAAACACAAACCCAAACACAAACCCAAACACAAACCCAAACACAAACCCAAACACAGACCCAAACACATACCCAAACACAAACCCAAACACAAACACAGACCCAAACACAGACCCAAACACATACCCAAACAGAAACCCAAACACAAACACAAACCCAAACACAGACCCAAACACAAACACAAACACAGACTCAAACACAAACCCAAACACAGACCCAAACACAAACCCAAACACAAACCCAAACACAAACACAAACACAGACCCAAACACAGACTCAAACACAGACCCAAACACAAACCCAAACACAGACCCAAACACAAACCCCCAAAAAAACAAAAAACAATAACTTTGTTAAAAAACGGAGCTAGTATTAATTTTTTTTTTACATCTCACGGAAGTCCTTAGATTTTTTGCCACCTTAGGGTGGCTAACACTAACTGCACTAATTGTAGTTGTAGTTTTAGTTGTATCTTCTTCTTTCCTGCACTCTTTTAACCTTTTATATATTGATTTTTTTTTTAGATTTAACTTTTATTATTATGTCATTTTTCAGAATTTATATACTTTTGGGAGATATTTCCGGGAAACACTCTACGTAGTACAAAAGATCATCCACCCTTCATTCAAGAAAAATGTTGTAGTCCGGGTGCCAGACCATTTGCTTTATTATAGACTATTTATCGGTTAAGATGCAAGATTCTATTAGGAAAACAGGGGGTAAAGGTATTACATTTTGTAGTTGGAATGTCAAGGGTGTTAATGAACCAATTAAAAGAGATAAAGTACTTTCACATTTAAAATCTATTGATGCAGACATAATGTTCCTTCAGGAAACTCATCTAAAAAATGTAGCACATAATAGACTGAAAGGCAAATGGATTGATAAAGTATTTCATTCATCGTTCCCCTTTAAATCAAGATGTGTTGCTATTTTAATTCGTAAGGGTATACCATTTATACATACTTCCTCTATAGTCGACACTGAAGGTAGATATGTTATATTAGTGGGAGAACTATATTCTACAAAATTGATATTGGTGAATGTCTATGCACCAAATTTTGATAATCCGTTATTTAAAAAATATATATTTAATACCATTCCAGAATTTGGACAATATAACTTGATAATTGGAGGAGATTTAAATTGTACATTAGATCCTTATTTGGATAGATCTTCAACTCAAAGGAAAACAAAATCCAAGTCGTGTGAATTATTAAACTCTTATATAAATAGTGCAAATATAAAAGATGTTTGGAGGATTGATAATCCTTCAGGCCGAGAGTATTCATTTTATTCACCAGTGCATAAAACTTATTCAAGAATTGACTATTTCTTGGTGGACTCCAAACTTATTCCATATACGTATAATTCAAAATATCATAATATTATTATATCCGATCATGCCCCTTTAACATTTAGGGTAAAACTCCAAGGAGTAACGGGGAAACAGACTAATTAGAGATTTAATCCGCAAATCTTAAATGAAAAAGCATGTTATGACTATCTTAAATCGCAATTTCAGACTTTTTTTTACGCAAATGACCTTCCTGAAACACCTGCGTCCCTGTTTTGGGAAACATTTAAAGCGTTTGTGAGAGGATGTATTATTGCTTTTCAAGCGTCTCAAAATAAGAAGAAGCGAGCTGAACAACATGACCTAGAAAGTCAGATAAAACAGTTAGACATAACAAATGCCATCGCTCCCTCTATTGAAATACATAATAAAATTGCAGCTCTCAAATATAAGTTAAATTATATTCTCTCAGCTCATATTTTAAGGCTTTTTCAATATACTAAACAAAAACATTTTGAATTTGGAGATAAACCACAGAAATTGCTTGCACGTCAACTCCGTAAATTAGAAGATGATTCTACAATTCATAAAATTAGATCAGAAAATGGAGATTTGCTTAAATTACCTAAGGATATTAATCAGAGATTTTTGCAATTTTATCAGTCATTATATTCATCAAAAATAACAGATAGTTCTGCGCAGATGCAAAACTTTTTGCAGGAATGTAACCTTCCTGGTTTGAATGTGAGTGATAGAAATTTACTGGGCGCAGAAATAACTATGAAAGACGTTGAAGAGACCATTAAATCCATGAAAAATGGGAAGACTCCTGGCCCTGATGGCTTAAATAATGAATTTTATAAAATTTTTAGTGATTTGATCTCTCCACGTTTGCAAACTGTATATAGTCACGCCTTTAAACAACAGAGATTACCACAAACTCTGACTGAATCAACAATAATCCTCATTCCTAAAAAAGATAAGGATTCTGAAGACCCTGGTTCGTATAGGGCGATAGCTCTTTTAAATACTGATCAGAAGATATTAGCGAAAATCTTAGCTCAGAGATTAAGTCTAGTTATAGATAAATTGATACACCCCGATCAATCAGGCTTTATAGCCAAACGATATTCATTTTTCAACTTGAGACGCTTGTTCAATATAATTTATTCAAATAGACTATTAAATGAAGATTTAGCAATCATCTCGCTAGATGCTGAAAAAGCATTTGATCAAGTAGAATGGCCCTATCTTTTCTCAGTGATGGAAAAATTTCAACTAGGTGAAAATTTTTGTTCATGGGTGAAACTTTTATATACATCCCCAACAGCTAGAATATTAACTAATCAAATGCTGTCATCTAAATTTCATTTATTTAGGGGTTGTAGACAAGGATGTCCACTATCACCGCTTCTATTTGCCCTTATTATAGAACCACTTGCTGAGAGTATTAGATCAAATTCAGATATTCATGGCTATAACACTAAACATACAACCAATAAAATTTCTTTATATGCGGATGATGTATTAATATATATTACAAAGCCAGAAATTAGCATTCCGAATTTATTAAATCTCATAACTCAATTTGGTTCATTTTCAGGGTAAAGAATTAACTGGTACAAAAGTGAAATTATGCCAATAATGGAGCATAATCCGGCCATACTTCAACCATTTCCTTTTAAAATTGCCTATGAAAAGTTTAAATATCTTGGAATTTACGTGACTAGGAAATATACTTCTTTATTTAAATTAAATTTTCCTCCTTTACTCACTAAATTACACAGAAATATCCAATTTTTGAAAACACTCCCTATATCATTAGTTGGTCGTAGTAATGCTATAAAGATGATCTTTCTTCCACAGCTACTATACTTATTTCAAGCAATTCCGATCTATCTTCCAAAAAGGGTTTTTTAAAAATTGATTCAATTGTTACTAATTTTATTTGGGACTACAAGACTCATAGAATAAATAAAAGACATCTATGTAAGTCTAAAATTAATGGAGGAATTGCTTTACCTAACTTTTTATTTTATTATTGGGCGGTTAATATTAAAAATATAACCTGCTGGTTGGATGATTCTGATCAACAACCGGATTGGTTAAAGATGGAGAAAGAGGATTGTTTACCATTCGATATTGGTGCGATCCTCTTAGCTCCAATAAATTTAAATAAAAAAACATATGGAGGTAATCCCATTATACACAGTGTTATCCGTACCTGGAAACAATTAAAGCTTACGTTAAAATTGAGTAAATTATCTGTTTTCCTTCCTATTGCGAATAATCCTTCTTTTAAACCGTCTGTCTTAGATAGAGGATTTGCTCAATGGAAAAGTTATGGAATTAAAAGGGTGGGAGATCTTTATCATAAGGGAACTTTTCTTTCTTTTCAGGATTTACAGCAGAAGTACGGATTACATGTTAATAATTATTTTAGATATTTACAACTTAGAGATTATGTAAAATCACACATGCAAGAATATAAGTTTAGAGGTCCAGAAACACTTGATGTATGCCTGAATCGACATTATAATTCAAATAAATTAATATCCTTTATTTACAATACTCTCCTTGACACTGACATTCCGTCATCAGAATCTTATAGACGAGCATGGGAGGACGAATTGAATCAATTTATAATGCAAGATATATGGGATGAAAGTTTACAACATATACATCAATGTTCATTGAATACTAGACATTCCTTAATACAATTTAAAACAATACATAGATTACATTATTCGAAGACGAAATTAAATAGGATTTTTCCTAGTATCTCTCCTATTTGTGATAAATGTCAATTTCAAGAAGCTAATTTAACTCATATTTTCGTAACTTGTATAAAAATGCAAAACTTCTGGTTGGAGATTTTTAAAATAGTTTCTAAAGTTATTAATAAAAAATTAGATATGGATCCAAAATTAATTATATTAGGATTATCAGAACATACTACAAATTTTACAGCAAGTCAGGTACATTTTCTTGATTACAGTCTAATAACTGCGAAAAAATTAATACTTAAATTTTGGAAAAAACCAATAACCCCCACAATTAAAATGTGGACTACGGAAATGACAGAGACCCTGCATTTGGAAAAAATAAGGTTTGCCTTAATCGACAAACCTGAGTTGTTTTTAAAAATATGGTCTCCATTTATTGAATTTTTAGAAAAGTAAATGGGTTTGGCACAGGACTAAAATAAAAAATTTAAATTAAAAGTTGAAACTTGAGTTAGGGGTTGGATGTACAACTGTGGTTATTGTCTCCCGGATCTACTCCCTTTAATTTTTATTGTTAGATCCATTTTTTAACCCTCTTATTCTCTCTCCCCAAGTTTATAGTTTTTTTTTTCATTTTTACTTTCTCTCTTCAAAAATTTAAAAATTGAAGCTATGTAAGAACTTTGTAACAAATGTGTTTTTTTATTTCTATTTGTACATATGCTTTTCAAAAATAAAAAATATTTTAAATTAAAAAAAAAAAAAGAACCAAACCCTATGGTACTGTTCATCATTTGCGATGAACTCAACCAATCTCACCTCAGGAATGCACAGGTAACTAAAATCAACATCTCTCTCTCTCCCCCAGCCCACCCCCCTCGGCAGGGCTTAAGCACTCTGGCCTACACGACCAGTAAGTATGCCTGCCGTTCCATTTGTCGCTCCTGCTGGCTTTCAGAAAGATTTAAGAACGAAGCACCAACGAAAAGAGCAACACAGCAGTGGTCTAAGGAGACCAGGGGTCTCCATTAGGTCTGCCCTCAGTCGATGAAGTGGAACTCTTATTAAGCTATTTGCAGTTTTACAGAGCGAATGCACAGTAATCGGTCCGATTGCATAATCGTTGCGGAACATTGAGTTAATATGAAAGCGAATTATCAGGAAATCAACTCAATCGAAGTCCAGGCTGCATACAAAGACTGCGGCAAACCTCAATAATGAGCAGTTAATGGACGACGAAACAAATCTCCATCATCAAACAATACAAATCTTTCATGTCAAAGGAGAATACAAATGCAGTAATCTTGAATAAAGAGACATAACTCAGCGGGTCATGCAGCATCCGTAGAAGCAGCTGACGTAAGTTGAAGATTCGAGGCCATGAGACGGAGCACAAGGCATCAATGATTAGAAAGTTGGAAAGTAAATGATTGGGCCGATCAGTAACAACATGTGAATGTTCCTGTGTAGCGTAGTGCATGGCTGGGGATCAGAGTGAAGATGTTCCGTCTGCCTGTACGGGAGGACTGGATAAAGCTCATGATGGAACAGATGGGGAGTGAGAAGAGAGGTTCCACTGAATGGAATAGACAGAGAGCGGGTGGTGAACAGAGTGGCGTCACTTGGTGTTAAATGTTATCTGGGCATGTTGGGATCTGTCCTCGTCTGGGGTAGGAATCTGCAAAAAAGGCATCAGGAAGATGCACTTCCGTTTACAAGGCAACGGATCAGGAATGGAAATTCCATCCCGATGCACAGACGACCTCACAGTGAATAATAATTGCTTATGGGATCCATTTTACTCCAGAACCCCTTCCTGCATCATTTATAGGTTCAAGGTGAATGTGGAAAAGATTAGTATGAAACTGATGGGTAACTTTTTCACGCAAAAGGATGGTGGATGTATGGAACAAGCTGCCAGAGGAGGTCGTTGAGGCAGGAACTGTCCAAACATGTAAGAAGCAGTTAGACAAGTACATGGATCGGACAGATTTGGAGGCATATGGGCCAAACGCGGCCAGGTGGGAGTCGTGTAGCTGGAACATGTTGGCCGGTGTGGGCAAGTTGGGCCGAATGGCCTGTTTCCACTCTGTATCATTCTATGACTCTATGAGTCTATGCATGAATTGCTATCTGAATTAAGTATCTGTGCTCTCTGAAGGCAGATTTCCCGTGCATTGGGAATATTGCGGTGATCGGAATCGAACCCCGGCCACCTGCTCGGGATTCAACTGGCGGGGCACCGTTGCCGATTGATGAAAGGAGACGCACAAATAGCACAGTGTTTCCCCCGGAGCGGGAGCCGGAATAATGACAGTCTGGTGCAAAAACTCAGGAAACATAAAATCGGAAAATATGCGAGGATTTCTCACGGAATGATATCGCGCGTCCGGACGCCCTGAGACCAGCGGTCCGCGGTCTGTCGAAGGATGTGTTCGGTTTCATCAAGAAATGCACGTGACGGCTGTTTATCAATAGAGACATTTAGGTCTCGTCCTAATCAGAATGCTTGGGATGAAAAGGGAGATTCACACTTGGTTAATGTCCTGATCTGAGGCTTTGAAGCAAGATGACCCTGAACGGAACACGAAGGACAAGTGTGATCTCCGCAAGTCAAACAGGGATAAGAGGATTCCAAATCAGGCTGGGCGCTCAATTCAAGCAAGCGGATGCCTGGCGACTGCATTGGCTCTGATGACCACCACTGTTTACGAGCCGAACAAATCATCTCTACTGTTGGATAACCCGCTTTGAACAGGGAAACACTGTTTCATCAATGCGTATTCACCCGCCACCCGATGGTTCTGTCTAATACATCCCGATGGCAGAGATCATAAAGCATGGAGACATATAGCGCGGAAACAGGCCGTGCCGCCCAACATCCACGTGTCGATTAAAATGGACCATCTGATCTAATTCGGTTTGCCCATATCCCCGAAAACCTTTCCAAACCGTGTACCCGTCCAAATGTCCTTCACATTGTTTGTGCCTCAGCATGTTTCTGGGCAGGTCGTTTCACATTTCTTCAATCCTCTGAATGAAATAGTTGCCCCTCACGTTTATATTAAACATTAACACCTCTCACCTTAAACCCATGCCCTATCGTGCTTGATTTTCCTACCCTGTTAAAAAGACTGTGCATTCACTCCATTTGCTCCCCTCATACCCTTTTCGCCTGTAGAGGTCACCTCTCAGGCCCCTGTGCTCCTAGGAATAAAGTCCAAACCTGTCCAACCAAGCCCTGTAGCCCAGGCCCTCGAGTGCTGGCAACATTTTCATCAATCAAGCATGATGGCATCTTTCACGAAGATCAATTCTCGGTGAGCGGTCGGTCCGAACGAACCATCTGGTCCGGTTTTGAAATCGTGCGCCCTTCAAGGTATTCGCCGCCATCTGTAAACATTGGTTTGGTGTCAGTTGCAAACATACTAACTATGGGCGCACAGGTAGAGTTGCTGCCTTACAACGCTGGCAGCTGAAGACCCGGGTTCGATTCCGACTATTGTGCTGTCTGTTCGCAATCCGTACGTTCCCCCGTGAGTTTTCTCCGAGATTGTTGGTTGCCTTCCACACTCCAAAGACCTACAGGTTTGTAGTTTAATTGGCTTGGTATGAGCCAAGTGCATGTAGGATTGAGTTAATATGCGGGGATCGCTGGTTAGGGCGGACTCGATGGGCCGAAGGGCCTGTTTCCGCGCTGTAAGTTTAGACTGTGGCAAAGGACAGTGACCAGCAGGTGATGGAAGAGGATAAAACAAATATCTTCCACCGACCCAGAAAAAAAGATTCGTATCAAAAGGGAATAAAGATATTAAACCTGGAATCTTGAATCTTGGAGGAACTCAGCTGGTCAAGCAGGTCTGTGAAAGCAACAGGTCTAATTCGACGTTTCGGCCCTATTTCCAGTGAGGTAGAGCACAAGGAGCTGAATTATTATAAAATAGGTAAAGGGTTCACTGAGATTGTCAGGAAAGAACATGGGATGTGCTGCGTAGCATAGCGTATGGCTGAGGGTCGGAATGAGATGTTCCGTCTATCTGTTCGGGAGGAAAGGATGAAGGTCCTGACGGAACAAATGGGAAGTGAGGAGAAATATTCCACACAGAGGGAGTGGGGAACAGACTGACGACACTGGGTGTGACCATATGTCTGGATGTTGAGGTCTGCCCTAGTTAATTATGGAAAGCTGCAATAGCGGAGGATAGCGGAGTCAGGGGTTATGGGGAGAAGGCAGGAACGGGGTACTCATTGCGATTGATCAGCCATGATCACATTGAGTGGTGGTGCTGGCTGGAATGGCCGAATCGCCTACACCTGCACCTATTGTCTATTGTCTATAATATGAGAGCGAGCAGAAAAACGCACTAATGCAAATTGCATGTTGGCCTTCATAACGAGAGGATTTGAGTATAGGAGTAAAGAGGCCCTTCTGCAGTTGTATCGGGCCCTGGTGAGACCACTACTGGAGTTTGTAACGATTGGGCTTGTCTTCACTGGAATTCAGTAGTAGCTGGCTGGCCTGATAACTAGATGGCTGGATAACCAGTGAGCTAGATTTCTAGCCAATAGGATGGACAAATAGCAACATAGTTTGCTACCTGGGTAGCTAGCTACCCGCATTGCATAACTCGAAAGCTAGATAGCTGGATGTGTAGATAGCTGAATAACTAGATTGCAAGTTCGCTAGCTAGAGATATAGGCAGCTCTCTGTGTGGTGCGCTCCCTCTCTCGCGAGGCCCACAGAGGGAGATCTAGTCATATCTAGGTTTGTAGATAGCTACCTTGCAAGCTGAAATGACAGATAGATCGCTCACGCCGGCTATATATCTAGATGCCTGGATGACTAGATGGCTAAATTGCTTTCTGGCTAGACGGTTGGAAGGCTAGCTGGCTACTCGGGAAATTGGTCAGATGGGAAGCTGGCTCGCTGGGTAGATGGTGAACTGAATAAAGCCAGATGGCTGGGTGGTCAGATGGCGAGATGGCTTGATGAGTAGATGGCTAGTAGGCTTGATGGCCAGCTGGCTAGATAGCTACATAGCTTAGCAGCTAGCTAGATAGATAGACGACTACATGGCTAAATGGCTAGATAGCTAGGTAGCAATAGGAGGTAGGTAGAGAGCTAGATATCCAGTTGAAGAAATAAATAGCTTGATTCATTGCTACAGAGATAATTGGATAGATAGCTTTATAATTAAATCACTATGTTAGACTGTTAGCTAGATAGCTGGACTGCTAGACTGCTTTAGACTGCGTTAGACTGCTAGCTAGATAGCTGGAAAGCTAATAGGTGGATTGCTAGCCAGCAGGATAGATAACTAGGTAGTTAGCTAAATATATAGCTAACTAGATAATAAGATAGTTCGCTTGGCAAATTCCGAGAAGACTAAATAGCTATATAGCTGGGTGGATAGCTAGATAGGGAGATAGATAGATAGACAGATAGATAGATACCTATTTAGTCTGTTAGCTATAGAGCTAGACAGCTGGACGAATTGTCAAATTGATAGGTAGCAGGCTCCCTACATAGGTGGATAGCTGTTTAGCTAGTTAGCATGACAGCTAGGAAGCTGGATATCAAGTTATATAGATTGATTACCAGCGGGAAAGAGAGCCAGATAGCGTGTTAGCTTTCTAGGTAGCCAAATACCTGCATTGCTAGATAGCTTGAACACTAGACAGATGGATGGTGTGATAGCTGGATCTCTGCATTGCAAAAATAGTTAGCTAGTTGCGTAGGCAGCTTTTTGTGGAGTGCGGTATCTCGCTCGCTCGCTCTCGGGAGGGGGGGGGGGGGTGAAAGGGAAAACGAGAGAGACCTATTTCGATCTAGCTAGATAGCTCATAAATCGCTATAAAACTCTCTTGCGATGTGGCTCGTGAGCTATCTACTGGTATAGCTGGCTAGATGCCTAGCTCACTAGCCATCTTGCAAAGCTCCATCAAGCTAAACCGCTATCTGGCCGCCAAAGCTGTTGGCTCACAATCTAGTTATCTAGTTATCTATCTCTCTAGCCATCAGGCAAGTTAGTGACCTAGTTATGTTGCTACCAAAAGAGTTAGCTCTTTACCTATCAATCCAGCTATCTCGATAACTGGATTGCTAGCCAGCAGTATAGATTGCCAGATAGCGTATGAGCTGTCTCGATAGCAAGATAGCGAGGTACCTAGATAGCTATCGACATGCATTGCTAGACAGCTAGAAAGAATGGGTAGCTGGATATATAGATAGTAAGATAGCTATCTCGCCAGATAGGCTGCACTTTGAGGGCACTCTCTCGCTCATCCTCAGTGGGCCTCGTGAGAGAGGGAGATCTCGTCTGAACCAGCTGGATAGATAGCTGCCTAGCAAGTGAGACAGCGAGACAGTTAGATCGCTAACTAAATGGCTATATGTTTAGATAATTAGCTAAGATGGGAAGACGGCTGGTGGCGAGATCGCTAGAAAGTTAGATGGCTATTTGGCGAGCCGGTTAGAAAGCTAGCTGGGGAGAGGTAAAAGGACAGGTGGTGGTCGAGGGTGGAGGTAAAGGGACAAGTGTTGGTCGGGGGGGGGGGGGTAAAGGAACAGGTGTAGGTCGAGGGGGGAGTTAAAGGGAAGGTGTAGTTCGAGGGGGGAGTCCCTTTACCTCCCCCCCGCGACTCCATGCAAGGACCAAATCAGTCTTTCCACGTGAGGCAGAGGTTCACCTGCACCTCCTCCAAACTCATCAACTGTATTCGCTGTTCCAGGTGTCAACTTCTCTACATCGGCGAGACCAAGCGCAGGCTCGGCCATGGTTTCGCTGAACACCTCCGCTCAATCCATCTCACCCAAATTGATTTCCCGGTGGCTCAGCTCTTCAACTACTCCTCCCCTTCCCAATCTGCCCTTTCTGTCCTGGGCTTCCTCCATTGTCAGTCAGAATAAGGCCCAGCGTAAATTGGAGGAACAGCACCTCATATTTCGCTTTGGCAGTTTATACCCCAGCGGTATCAACATTGACTTCTCTAACTTCAGATAGTCCCTGCTTTCCCTCTCAATCCCCTCCCCCTTCCCAGTTCTCCCACCAGTCTTCCTGTCTCCGTCTATATCTTATCTTTGTCCGGTCCCGTCCGCAGACATCAGTCTGAAGAAGTGTCTCGACCCCCGAAACGTCACCCATTCCTCCCCTCCTGAGATGCTGCCTGACCCGCTGAGTTACTCCAGCATTTTGTCTACCTTAGCTAGATAGCTAGTTGGGTAGATATATACAACTATATTGATAGCTACAGATCGAGATGGCTAGATAGCCACATAGTTAGATAGCTAGACAGCTAGATAGCTAGAGATATAGCGTGGCTCATAGCAATTAGCTGGATAAAGAGATAGCTAGACTGCGTCGGGAATCGCATTTCTGCACACATTTTCTCATGGCATTTGTAAAAGTTTGACGTCGTCGTTCGTGTCAATTGTCGAATCCTTGAATAGCGATCAGTGTTAGAGCTCTAGGGGGCGAGCGGAATCAAGGGATTTGTGGAGAATACAGGCAAAGGTTACTGATTGTGCATGATCAGCCATGATCACAGTGTATGGCGGTGCTGGCTCGAAGGGCCAAAGGGCATCCTCCTGCACCCATTTTCTGTTTTCTATGTCTATAGACTCCGTCCAATCCCGGAGTTAGTAATGAGTTCATAAGTTCATACGCCATTTGAGTAAGTCACTAGGCTCACCGAGTCTGATCCGCCATTCGATCATGGCTGCCCTATCTTTCCCACTCAAACCCAACCCCAACTTTGACACTCTTACTAATCACGGACCTGTCAATCCTCAATTTTAAAAACCTGTTAATTCCCCAATTACGGCATCCTGAGTCGCCTGTTACAGCATTCCGCAGATTCACCACCCTTTGACTAGCCTCAGAATAAAAGGACGTACATTTCAAATGAGATGACGAGGGATTTATATCGTAAGAAGGTAGTAAATCTTTGGAATTCTGCCACAGACAGCTGTAGAAACCGTGATTGGGTATTTTTAAATCGGAGCTGGACATGGTCGTGATTCGTAAGAGTGTCGACAATTACGGGAAGACGGTAGGAGAATGGAGTTGAGTGGGAACGAGAGGTGAGCCATGATAGAATGCCGGTGTGGACTCGATGGGCCTTGGTGCCCTAATTCTGCTGCTATGACTTTTGTACTTAGTGTTATATTTTAACAGTGCACTGCAGCATCCTCACACAGCGCACCTCGGTGCATGTACAGTGGCAATAGACTGTCACATCGCTCTCCCCTGGATGAACATCAGCAACACACTGCAACATCCACACACAGCGCACCCCAGTGGGTGTACAGTGGCAATATCCTGTCACAGCGCCCTCCCGTGGATGAACATCAGCAGCACACTGCAACATCCACATACAGCGCACCCCAGTGGGTGTACAGTGGCAATGTACTGTCACATCGCTCTCCCCGGATGAACATCAGCAGCACACGGCAACATCCACACACAGCGCGCTTCAGTGCATGTACAGTAGCAATATACTGTCATGGCGCCCTCCCCTGGATGAACATCAGCAGCACACGGCAACATCCACACACAGAGCACCTCAGTGCATGTACAGTAGCAATATACTGTCACAACGTCCTCCTGTGTATGCACACTACAACATTGAGATACAGCAGCCCTCAATGTATGTACAACAGTGCATCGGAGCATCAGCATTGCTGAAGTTGGATCTTAAGGTTCCAGTGCGTAACTCACAGATCGTGGCAGCATGTTCAGAGTTATAAATGAGCCATGTGGAACGCTTGCTATATTTGACGGAGGCTTTGAATACGAGTCAGATGTCAACATTCAATTTAGAGAACTTTGCTTCGGTCGCTTTTGCAGTATTGTGTGCAGTTATGTTCGCTCTAGTACAGGAAGGATATGGGCGCTTCGGAAATTGTGCTCAAGACGTTTACAAGAACATCGTCTGGAGCATAAGAACAGCCAGACGTTGGACGGATTAATCTGGAACACCGGAGATCGGCCATTAACCAGATAGATCGATATCAAATTGTAAGAGGCAAAGATATGGTAAACTCCGAGTGCAAGCCGAGTGCCGATAAACGCTCACCATAGGTTAAACTATTGCTGGTATCATTCTTGTAATCATCCTCCGAACCCTCTCCAGAGCCAGCACACCTCTCCTCTGATATGGTGCCCAGAATTGCTCACAATATTCCAAATGCGGCCTTCCGAGCGCCTTGTATAGCCTCAACATTACATCCGTGTTTCTGTATACAAGTCCCCTTGAAATAAATGCAAGCGTAGAGTTTGCTTCCATTAGACAATAGACAATAGACAATAGGTGCAGGAGTAGGCCATTCGGCCCTTCGAGCCATCACCACCCTTCCATGTGATCATGGCTAATCATTCTCACCGATTCAACTTGCAGATTAAAATTTTGGTAATCCTTAACCAGCATTCCCAAGTCCCTTTGCACTTCCGATTTATGGATTTCCCCCCACTTAGACAATAGTCTACGCCATTATTTCCACTACCAAAATGCAGTACTCCGCACTTTGCTACACTATATTCCATCTGCCACTTCTCTGCCCATTCCCCCAACATGTCCAAGTCCTTCTGCGGAGTCCATGCTTTCTCTAAACTACCTACCTTCCACCTCTTTTCGTAACATCCGCAAACTCGGCCACAAAGCCTTCAATCCCCTCGTCCAAATCATAATATAAAACGTGGAGTAGCGGACAAACAACGATCCTTGAAGATCTCCAATAGTTACTCTTCGCCAACTAGAAAAAAATCCCCCTTTATTGCCACTCTTTGTCTTCTGCCATCCAGCCAACCAGTTATCCATGCTGGTATCTGCCCTTTGACACCGTGGGCTCTCAACTTCCTAAGCAGCCATCTTGTGACACCTGGTCAAAGGTTTTCTGAAAATCAAAGTAAACAACATCTACTGTCTCTCCTTTGGCTGTCTTGCTATTTACGTCTGAAATAATTCCAGCAAATTTATCAAACACGACCTTCTCTTCACAAAGCCATGACAACTTATGGCTATTTCATCGTGCACTTATAAGTACTCTGTCACATCATCCTGTATAACGGGTCCTAAAATCTTACAAACCACTCCACTGGTGTTGGAGGCAGATACAATAGTGATATTTAAGACAAGTTCAGATTTTCAGGTAATGAAGGGATATGCATTGTGAGCAGGCAGGTAAGGGTGGTCGTCTCATGTTCGGCATAGCTATTATTAGCCGAAAGTCCTGCCGTGCCTTGTACTTCGTGTAGGAAAGAAATGGAGGTGCTGGTTTAAATCGAAGGTAGACACAAAATGCTGGTGTAACTCAACGAGACAGGCAGCATCTCTGGAGAGAAAGAATGGGTGACGTTTCGGGTCGAGACCCTTCTTAAGACTGATGTCGGAGCGGTCCGCGGCAAAGAGATAGAATTTTGTTGGAGACAGTGAGACTGGTGGGAGAACTGGGAAGGAGGAGGGATGGAGAGAGAGGGAAAGCAAGGGCTAATTGAAGTTATAGTAGTTAATGTTCATACCGCTGGTATGTTAGCTGCCCAAGCGAAGTATGAGGTGCTGTTCCTCCAATTTGCGCTGGGCCTCACTCTGACAATGGAGGATGCCCAGGACAGAAAGTTCAGATTGGGCATGGGGGAGCGGGGGTGAGTTAAAGTGCTGAGCAACCGGGAGATCAGGTAGAACTGTGTGGAGCTGTTCAGCGAAACGATCGCCGAGGTTGTGCTTGTTCTCGCCGATGTCACTCCATCAGTACAATCCCAAAGTATACCGTTACACCAGTACTACCCCGCAGTGCGTCACTCCATCAGTACTATCCAACAGTATACCGTTACACCAGTACTACCCTACAGTGCGTCACTCCATCAGTACTACCGCAGGGTGTCACTACCAATTCCATCCCACATTATGTCATAACAATAGTAATACCGCATAGTGTGTCACTCCATCAGTACTACCCCAGAATGTGCCATTACATCAATAATACCCTACGTTAGGTCACTCATCAATACTACTTCACAGTCTGCCACTCCATCAGTACTACATATTACTCCATCAGTAGAACCCAAGAGCGTGTCACTCTAATCAGTACAACCCCACAGTATGTTATTCCATCATTTCTGCCCCACGGTGTTTCACACTGTCAGTACTACCTTAGGTATGTAATTTCATCCGTACTACCCACAGCTTTTCCCCTTCAGTAATACCATCGATTGTGTCACTCCATCAGTGCTATCCCGAAATGTACCAGCCCTTCAGTACTACCCCACAGGATGTTAATCCATAAATACTATCCCACAGCGTGTCACTCCATCAGTACTACCATATCGTCTGTTACTCCATCATTACTGCATCACAACATGTCATTCATTCGGAACTATCCCATGGAATGCCATTGCATCAATACTACTAAATGGATAGTCATTCCATCAGTACTAACCCACAGTTTGTCATTCGATCAGTTCTCCCCCTCTATGTGTCACTCCATCAGAACTACCATATAATGTGTCATTACATCAGTAGTACCCCATTTAGTTTCACACCATTAATACTATCCCACAGTGTGCCACGACATCAGTACTACCATATCGTTTGTTCCTCCATCAGTACTACCGCACACTGTGTCACTCCATCAGTTACACAACAAAATGTTTTACTCCATCAGTGCCCGCCCACAGTTTGTCACTTCACTAGTACAACCCCAAAGTGTATTGCTCCATCTGTGCTGCCCACATTGTGTCACTCCATCAACACTACCCCACTGGTTATCACTCCATCAATACAAGCCTACAGTATGTTAGGCGATCATTACTAGAACACACTATGTTACTCCATCAGTACAACCCCAGAGCGTGTCACTCATCGGTACTACCGCACTGTATACCATTCCATCAATACACACCCACAGTTTTTCAACATCAGTACCACGTTGTGTATCATTCCATTAGTACTACCACACAGGGTGTCACTCTATCAGTACTATCCAACGGTATGTCACTTCATCAGTACTACACAATGATTCCTTCCATCAGTACTACCCCACAGTGCTTCAATCCACCAGTATTACTCTGGTATATGTCTATCCAACAGTACTACACCACAGGGTGTCACACAATCAGTACTATCCCACAATATGCTATTGCGTCAGTACTGCCACATAGTGTGTCACTCCATCAGTACTACCTCAAAGTGTATCACTCCACCAGCACTACCCACAGTGTGCCACTGCATCAGTAATAAAATATAGTTTGTTACTCCATCTGTACTACCCTGCACTGTGCCACTCCATCAGTGCCTCCCCATAGAGCATCGCACCATCAGGAATATCACTGGGGTTATCGTCGCATCAGTGCTACGCCAATGTGTGTCACTCCATCAGTACAATCCAGTGATTATCACTCCATCAGTATACCACGAAGCGTGTCACTCCATCAGTACTACCGCACACTGTCAACCCATCAGTACTTCCTCGCAGTGTCACTCCGTTAGTATTCCCACAGTGTGTCACTCCATCAGTCCTACCTCACTTTGTCACTCCAACAGTAATTCCCCACAGTTTCACTCTATTAGTATTTCTCCACCATGTCTCACTCCATTAGTACTACCCGATGTTTATCGTTCAATCAGGACTATCCCAGTGTGTCACCCCATAAGTGCTGCCACAAATTGTGTCACTGCATCAGTATTGCCGCTCAGTGTGTCACTGCATTAGTACTACACCACAGTTTGCATCACAATAGTACTACCGCTCAGTGTGTCACTCCGTCGGTGAAACCGCGCAGTGTCTCACTACAATAATACAACTCCATGGTGTTGCACTCCATCAGCACTGCCCAACATCATGTCACTCCAGTGCAACCCTAGAACGTGTCACTCCATCAGTACTCACAGCAGTATGTTCTTCCATCAGTACTCCCCAAAGTGTTTCATACCATCAGGACTACCTCAAATCTGCCATTCCATCCGCATTATCCCACAGTGTGCTAACCCATCGCTGCGACTCCATAGTGTGTAATTCCATCACTATTTCACCACAGTTTTTCATCGCAACAGTACTACCGAAGAGCGTGTCAGTCCATCAGTATTACTGCGTCACTCCACAGAATGTGCTATTACATCCGTGCTACCCCACAGTGTGGCATTCCATCAATACACCTCCACAGTACGTCATTACACCAGTACTACTCCACAGTGTTACACTCCATCAGTACAACACTGGAGCGTGTTGCTCCATCAGTACTACCCTACAATATGTTATTCCATCAGTATTACACCACAGTGATGCACTCCATCAGTAATGCCTTAAGCTTGTTATTCCGTTATGTACAACCACACGGACTCATTCAATTAGTATTACCCAACAGTGTAACCCTCCATCTGTACTGCCCCACCGTCAGTCCTACTTCAGTGTGGAAGTCACAATGTGCAACCCGACAGTACCACCGAACATTGTGTCAATACTTCCGTACTCGCCCACTGTGCGCCATTCTGTCCATACCACCCCCAGTGTGTCATTCAATCAGCACTACACCGAAGTATGTCACTCCATCAGTACAACCGCGCAGTGTGTCACTCCATCAGTACTACTCCACAGCGTGTCACTCCATCAGTTTTACCCCAAGGGGTGGGGTGATGGAGTGACAAACTGCGTGGTAGTACTGATGCAATGACATGAGTACTACCACACAGTTTGTCACTCCGTCAGTACTACTTCAGTGTGGAACTATATCAGTGCGACCCCAGGGTGTCAGTCCATCAATTCTGCGCCACAGTGTGCCAGTTCCTCAGTACTACCTCACAATGTATCACTCCATTAGTCTACCCCACAGTGTTTCATCCATCAATTCTTCCCCACAGTATGTCATTACAACAGAACTACCTCACAATTTGTCACTAAATCAGTATTATTCCACTGTGTGTCACTTCGTCAGTACTACTCCACAGTTTGTCATAACAACAGTACTACTCATTGTGTCACTCCATCAGTATTACCCGCAGTGTGTTACTACATCAGTAGAGGCCCACGGTGTATCACTCCATCAGAACTACTGCAAAGTGTGTCACTTCCTCAGTACTACTGCAGTGTGTCACTACATCTGTACCAACCCACAATGTGTTAATCCACACGAACTGCATCAACTGGTGTCAACCCATCAGCAATACAGTGTAGTGCTGAAGTGTTCAAAGCAGGAGGCCCTGTCATGATGCAGAAGCTGACTGAACTCTTCCAGTCCATGTGGAATGAAGGAAAGGTCCCACAACAGCTGAAAGATGCCAGCATAGTTCACATCTACAAGAGGAAAGGCAACCGCCAGTCTTGCGACAATCATCGAGGCATCTCCCTCCTGTCCATAGCAGGGAAGATCTTGGCTCGTATCCTGCTCAACCGTCTCATTCAACACCTTGAGCAGGGTCTCCTTCCAGAAAGCCAGTGTGGTTTCCGTGCTGGGCGTGGAACTGTCGACATGATATTTGCTGCACGCCAACTCCAGGAAAAATGCCAAGAGCAGCACAGCGACCTGTTCGTGACCTTCGTCGATCTGACAAAGGTCTTCGACACAGTCAGCAGAGATGGCTTGTGGATAATGCAGAAGTTTGACCGTCCCAGCAAGTTCATCACGATTGTCCGGCAGTTCCATGACGGCATGATGGTGAAAGTGCTAGATGATGGAGACGGAAGCCTTTCCAGTGACAAACGGCGTGAAGCAAGGTTGTGTTCTTGTCCCTACACTCTGCCATGCTGACCGATGCCTTCCGTGACTGCCAGGATGGAATACACATCAGGTACAGGAACTGACAGCAGTCTGCTCAACCTTAGGCGCCTGCAAGCTGTTACAAAGGTGAAGGAGACCATCATCAGAGATTTTTTGTTTGCTGATGACTGCGCCTTCAACGCCAGCACAGAGCAGAAGATGCAGCATGAAATGGACTGCTTCCCACAGGCGTGTGACAACTTTGGTCTCTCCATTAGCACCAAAAAGTCTGAAGTTATGTACAGCCCGCGCTTGGAAAGCCCTACCAGGAACCACACATCACGGTGAAGGGGCAGAATCTACAGGCAGTTGACAGCTTTACGTATCTGGGTAGCACACTCTCGCGAGTGGTGAACATTGACGTTGAGGTTAACAACAGGATTGCCAATGCCAGCGCTGCATTTGGGCGACTCCGTGGGAATGTTTGGGAGCGGAGAGGACTCGGCCTTACCACCAAGCTGAAGGTCTACTGTGCAGTGGTACTCACCACTCTTCTCTATGCCAGTGAGACCTGGACTGTCTACAGCAGACATGCCAAACAGCTCAACCGCTTTCACTTGAGCTGCCTACGTAGACTCCTTCACATCAGGTGGCAGGACAAAATTCCCGACACAGAGGTCTTGGAACGGGCCGGAATCCCCAGCGTCCACACCCTCCTACGGAAATCCCAAGCCAGATGGGCAGGCCATGTCGTCAGAATGCCCGAGAGTCGACTGCCAAAACAGCTTCTGTATGGAGAACTGTGTCAGTAGGAGGACAGAAGAAACGGTTTAAGGACTGCCTCAAAGTGTCCCTCAAAGACTTGGACATCAACCTCAGCACTTGGGAGTCTCTTGCTCTGGACCGTCCAACCTGGCGTAGCAAGCTCACCACAGGAGCCCGTGCAGCAGAGAACAGATGCAGTGCAGAGGCCCAGAGGAAACTCACCGCGCGCAAGGCCCGGGCTACCTCCACTTCCACTGCAGCACCCATCCACTTGTGTCCTACGTGTGGGCGTGCCTTCCGGGCCCGGATTGGCCTCACCAGTCTCTTCCGGACCCACAGGCACCAATCCTCCAACTGAAAGTGAAGTCATGGTCATCTTCGAACCCGAAGGACGAACAACAACAACAACACAGCGCATTGCGTCACTCCATCAGTACTACCCCCACATTGTGTCACACCATTAGTGCACTGCACAGTGTGTAATTCCATCAGTACTACTGCGCAGTGTGTCACTTCATCAATACAACTCCAAAGTGTGTCACTCCATCTGTACCAACCCACAGTGTGTTAATCCACCATTACTACCATACATTGTGTCACTCCATCAGTTCCACTGCACAGTGTGTCACTCCATCAGTAATGCCCCACACCGTGTCACGTCGTCACTAAAACACACAGTATGCCATTACGTCATTCCAAACATACATGTTCACACCCTCAAACACAGTCAAACACGCACACACACATACCCGCGCACGAAGACACACACAATCTCCCAAATGCAATCACAAACAATCAAGTATACTCTCACACATTCTCCCATACAATCACACGTACATATGCACTCACACTAACAGATATTCACACGCACTAGCACGAAGAGACACGCACTCATTCGCACATACTTACACACGAACACATTCTCTGACAAAACCATCATAAACTCTCCCACACACGCGCGCACACACACACACACACACTATCAAAGAATTACATACTCAAACACTCTGACAAACTCACATCCCACATATTCTCCCACATTCTCACAAACAGCCACACACACGCACAGACGCAAACACTGTCCATCACAAACCCACATGCACTCTCCTACTCAGAGACACGTGTACATTCAATCGCACTTGCATCCACACTTACTAATGCTCACAAACTCACACGCATATTCACGCACACGCACAGACAGACACACACACACACACACACACACACACACACACACACACACACACAAATATAGGCACTCTTACAAACTCTACCGATCTCTCATACGCAGACCCGCATGCACACGTGCACATTTTGGGATTGAGTGTATCCTTGGATGTTCGCAGCGAGCAGCCAGCACAGCGTGGCCGGGGTGTTAACGATGAGCGGGGCCAAGCCCTTCAGTCGGCCCGGCTCGCCCACCGCGGATGGCGATGAGAGCCGCGCCTCGGGAGCGAGGAGGGAGCCGCGAGGAACCGCAGAGAGCGAGGTGGACCGTCGGAGAACGAGGAAGTCCGCCGAGAACGAAGGGGCGACTCGCGGTGCGGCGGCAGGGAGCGTTTGTAACTTTGTCGGCGTCAAAATGGGGCGACACTTTTGCACTGCCTAGGTGAGGTCTGCGACATGATGTTACCAGGTTGTCTGCAAAACTAAGCATTTCACTCTACCTGGGTAAGTGATAATAAAGTATCATTGAATCATTGAAATTCCTGCAACCGCATACACTAACGCATACACACACACACACACACACTCATTTGCACAATCTCACACATTCACACTCGCACACACGTGCTAACACACTCTTGCACGGACTCGCACACTCACACTGTCACACACAATCAATATCCAATGCGAGTCAGGCTGCACCTCTGGAGAAATCTAGTTGAGTATGTCAGTTCAGTGCAGTTTATTGTCACGTGTACCGAGGTACCGTGAAAAGATTTTGTTGCGTGCCACCCAGTCAGTGGAAACCAAATACATTATTACAGTCGAGCCATTTACAGAGTATAGATACATGATAAGGGGATAACGTTCAGTGCAAAGTAAAGCCTGCAAAATCCGATCAAGGATAGTCCGAGGGTCAACAAAGAGGTAGATAGTAGTTCAGCACTGCTTTCTCGTTGTGGTGGGATGATTCCGTTGCCTGATAACAGCTGGGAAGACGCTGTCCCTGAAACTGGAGGTGTGCATTTTCACACTTCTATACATTTTGCATAATGGGAGAGAGGAGAAGCAGGAGTGGCAATGGTGCGACTCGTCCTTGATTATGCTGCTGGCCTTGCCGAGGCGGCGTGGTTTATAAACTGAGTTAATATATGGGAGGTTGCTTTGTGTGATGGTCTGGACAATTCGCAGCAATTTCTTGCGTTCTTGTATGGAGCTGTTCCTAAACCAAGCTGTGATGCATCTTGATAAAATACTTTCTATGGTGCATCTGTAGATGTTGGTGAGAGTTGTAGAGGGCACGCCGAACTGGCTAACCCTGCTAAGGACATGGATGGGTGAAGTTTCGGTTCGGCACATTTCTTCAGACTGATTGTGGTGGGACGGGGGAACAGCAGGACAAAGCGAGTTGAACGATAAGCGGGTGAATACCGTTTTCATTGTCAGGTGCGAGGTAAGGGTTGAGCAGGATGGAATTATAAAGAAAGAGGAAGTAATATCGGTTGAAGATGTGGTGGAGGGGATATATTGGTGCGAGTCCGGATGAAGCACGAGGAAGAGGGAGGGGGAAGTGGGAATTTGCACTTAGTTACCTAACATTGGATAATTCAAAGTTCATACCATTAGGAGTTCTCTGCCACAGAAGGCAGTGGAGGCTAATTCTCTGAATGCACTCAAGAGAGAGCTAGATAGAGCTCTTAAGGATTGCGGAGTCAGGGGGTATGGGGAGATGGCAGGAACGGGGTAGTGATTGAGAATGATCAGCCATGACCACATTGAATGGCGGTGCGTACAGGCTCGAAGGGCCGAATGGCCTCCTCCTGCACCTATTGTCTATAGTCTATTGTTGCAAGGCACCAAGGGAGGAATATGAAGTGGCGTTCTTTCAGTTTGCATGTCGCTTCAGTCTGGCAATAGAGGAAGCAAAGGACAGAAAGGTCAGTGTGGGAAGGCGAGTTACAACGGGAAGATCCTGGAGGCCTTGACGGAACGACGGTAAATGTTGGGCCGAACGGTCGCCGAGTCTCCACTTGATCACGCCGATGCAAAGGAAACCATATCTGGAACACCGCGTGCAATAGAAGGGGTTAGATGAGGTGCATGTGAACAGCAGCCTCACCTGGAAGGGCTATTGAAGTGTGAGGGAACGGGGTAGAGAGACATTCCATGGTGGCTGGCCGTTTTAACCGCACTTCGCAATAAAGGCCTTGGAGAGAGAGGTGAGGGCGAGCAGGAGGAGTGTTGGGGAAAAGAGAGAGACAGATAGGGAGTACAGTGATGAAAGGAAGAGATAGCGGAGAAGACGAAAGAAGAGATGGAGGGAGAGTTAAGTAACAAAGGGAGAGTGGGAACATGAAAAGAGAGCGGAGTTCAGATCGCGTGGGTTGGCAAAACGGAGCGATGGAAGGGTCAGATAGATAGAAAGAAACGGAGGGATAAATGCAATGGGAGTGAGAAGGAGGGGGGGTTAGGAGAGAGCGGTTAACAGAGAGATGGCGGAGCCGAGAGGAAGATTAGAGATGGTAGGAGAGAGTGATAGTTCATAGAGAGCGACAGCAGTAAGGATGGAGGGAGAGAGAAAGGGAGGAGGGAGCTGTGCCGCATCATTCGCTGTTTTATTTGGGTTTCGGACAATTCTGAAGCCACAATGTTTCTGTTCTCTGAGTGTCGTGAGTCTTTGGGTCGTTCCTGCTCAGAGGTGACGAAGGCAGAGAATGTTATTGTCCCGGCGCAAAATCAGACCCACTGCAGGCAAGCAAGGAGTGAAAGATTACCGGCCTCGCCGGGAGTGTGGGGGTGAGGTTGCAATCAGTTAAGCCGCGATCATATTGAGTGGTGAAGCAGAGTGGAGGGGCCACTTTAGTGCGAGGTGATCTGTTGATCTAATTCCTCAACCTGTGGACAAATGTCGCCCAGTCCACATTCAAACTGGGCACCAGAAGCCATGAGAGGGTCCCTGGAATTTGGGATTGCCTTAGTGAGTGAAACGGATTGAATGAAATCAGACAAACAACATGAGGCGGGGAGTTGGACCTGATGGAGATTGAAACAATATCCCCTTTACTGGAACAATGCCGCTCCCAATTTCCATCCCTCAGTATCGCCACAATTCCCAGTCTTTTGAGTTTCCAAATCAATTCCCTGAATAAATCACGACCTGTCTCAGCAGGGATTTCATTTGGCTGATGTCATCTGTTTGCGAATCATTTCAAAATCTCTATTTTTTAACTCTGTTGAAACTTCGCTGTCCCGGTGGAGACGGAAAATGGTATAAAATCTCCGGGAATGTTCTGCCCCAGCATTTCATTCCGAGAGATTACCGGTAGCTCACGGGGATACGTCGCTGGTCAGAGAATATGGCACAACATATTTGGGAATAATTCGCCGTGGAGAAAATCTTGTACGTGATCATTGCTGCCGTTGGAGTCCCTGGTAAGTGAACAGAACAATTCAAATTTTATAGCTACGTGTGTTATGTGTACTGAGCTGATTCTGAATCTGTTACAATATTTCTAACTGATGATCGTTGTACAAGAACATGTGAAGTATATCAATCCTCTCAGTGAAATATCTTTGAATTAACGCTGTGATTTTTCTCATTTTCAGACAGCCGAAACTAACCCTCTTTTTCTCCCACTGCCGGGACCCACTAGAATGTTGTTCTTGCCTTCAGTGGGACCTTGCCCAGAGTTGTCCCAGTGCTCGGGACAGGCAGCTCTCCGGGACGGTGTGACTGGGAAGGGGTTTACAATGTGAAGTTCACTGTGTCTGAGTTATTGATCAGAGTGAACACCCGCTCCTGTGGATACGTCTGACTGTGGAGCCTGTCACAGTCGGATTCCACCCGCCTGTTGGTCAATAATTGGATCGATCTCCTGACCCAGTGGCCGCGGATCTACCGGCGTGTGTTGTTACCGAACTGAAATCAATGTGGAATGAATCCATTAACGGAGCCACTCTGCTGCCGGACTCTAAGTTGTCCCTGCCTTCCCTCTGGAACCCTCCTCGTTCCCATCAGATGCCGAGTTCCCAGAGCCCTGGTTAAACGCGACCGGTCACGGTTAAGTCTGTGAAACCGGCCCCATCAGAGACTGTGAGCGGGGTTAACTGTGGACAGGACCATTCCGCCTATTGTAGCGGGCGGCTGCTCGTTCCCTCCCCGCCCTTTACCCCGCCCGTCGCCTTATCTCCTCTCCCCTGAAGCAGGCAGGTCGGGCACAGTCGGAGCCGGGTCTGACATTGTTAAACCTGCAGCCGCGCACCGACTCCAACACTCCTGATCTCCAGCTGAAAGTGGAGCCGGTGTTCAGCCCCGGAGACCGTGTTCAGTAATGCCCAGTGTCCGCTCCCCTTCTCTTTCCGCAGTGAATTTAGTGGCGATTGTGATCCTGTCCCGGGGAAAGTGCGGCCTCTCCACCTGCACCACTCGCTACCTGGTGGCCATGGCAGCGGCCGATCTACTCACCCTGATCATCGAGGGCATTTTGTATCAGATCCGATACCATTACTTTTATTGGAGTTTCCTGGCCATCACCCCTGTGTGCCGTGTTATCCTTGTACTGAAGTGTGCATCTACAGACTGTTCTGTCTGGTTCACCGTCACTTTCACCTTTGATCGCTTTGTCGCCATTTGTTGCCAGAAGCTAAAAACTAAATATTGCACCGGGAAAACTGCGGCTGCGGTTCTCGCAACAGCCGGCGTTCTGCTGTGTCTGAAAAACGTTCCCCGCTACTTCACACTGGAACCCTGGACAACCATCGACAATGTCCCGTGGGGCTGTTACACCGTGGACAGTTATTTCACTGACCCCGGGTGGGTGGCATTTGACTGGTTCGACACGGTTTTAACTCCGCTCCTCCATTTCGCTGTGATCCTGCTGCTCAACGCTCTGACAGTCCGGCACATTTTAGTGGCCAGTCGGGTCCGTCAGGGGCTGAGGGGTGAGAGCAAAGGGGAGAATCGCAGTGACCCGGAGATGGAGAGCAGGAGGAGGTCTGTGGTTTTACTCTTCACCATCTCCGGCAGCTTCATCCTCCTGTGGCTGACCAACGTTGTAAACTTCGTCTATTATCAGATCACAGGGACTGGGAATGATATGAATGATTCCCAACGGATCTTTCACAACGTCGGGTTTTTGCTGAGGAATCTCAGCTGCTGCACCAACACATTTATTTACGCGGTGACCCAGTCCAAGTTCAGGGAGCAGGTGAAGAGCGCGGTGAAATATCCGCTCACCTCAGCGCTGCGGCTCATTAATAAACCCGCGCCCTGAGCGCATCCCAGAGGGCGGCCGCAGTCTCTCCGCTCCGGGCTCCGGCTCCTCACATTCACCGCCGCATCTTCCAGCTGTCAGTCCCGGGCGGATGATCCCATCGCCGGCCCCGCTCCAGGACCCCCAGCCCCTCACATTCACCCAATCAAAGACGCAGATTAAGCAGAAAAAATAACACCATTGCCTGTCATATATATTGATCATTTTTAATGACAGTCCCTGATCATTGAAGTGTTTATTTCAGTTTCTACCTCCTCATTCTCACCCTCCCGCCCTCCGCACTGGGGACCGGTCAGGGGTAGGGTGGGTGGGCCATGCCCCTCTCTCCCCTCGCCCTCTCTCTTCCGATCTCTCTCTCTCCTCTCCCCCCCTCCCTCACCCCCTCTCTCTCTCTCTCTCTCTCTCTCTCCTCTCCCCTCTCCTCTCTCTCCTCTCTCTCTTCCTCTGTCTCTCTTCCTCTTCTCTCTCTTCTCTCTCTCTCTCTCTCTCTCTCTCTCTCTCTCTCTCTCTCTCTCTCTCTCTCTCTCTCTCTCTTCTCTCTCTCTCTCTCTCTCTCTCTCCTCTCTCTCCTCTCTCTCTCTCTCTCTCTCTCTCTCTCTCTCTCTCCCTTCCCCCTCTCCCCCTCCTTTCCCTCTCCCCTCTCTCGCTCTCTACCCCGCTCTCTCTCTCCCT
>NW_027601764.1:0-44629 GCF_053455715.1 Rhinoraja longicauda
AAACCAGGGTTGAAATGAAAAGGCTTTTATTCAGCACTTGGGACTATTGTCCATGAATATATTTATACAGTTCTATAAGACATATCTATAATACACATACCGAATACATGAATACCTTTGATTTATTAATCACGAAACGCACAGTTCACAAGACATATACCCGAATACCCTTTTCGCTGAAAACTTAAAAACACACAGTTCCACGAGACATATATCCGAATACCTTCTTCGCTGAATTCTTGAAACACACAGTTCCACAAAACATATACACGAATACCCTTTTACTTATAATAATAATAATAATAATAATACATTTTATTTATATAGCGCTTTTCATATACTCAAAGACGCTTTACAGAGATTTTGAGAACATAGGGAAATTAATAAATAGATAAATAAGTAAATAAATAAATGAACAGAGAAAGGAGACAGTAGGTGAGGTGACCTTCAGTGGTTCTTATGAATTCTTAAACACAGTTCTGCAAGACACATACACGACTGTAAGATGGGGAACGTACGACGCATCGCAACCTTGACCAACACATATTTTAATACACACCCAACGTTTATTCACAACCACCCTCCCATCTACACTAAACTATGTCCAGGATATGTAGGATTTGGAGTGCATGTTCACCATGGGGCTATTACTGGGGTTACTGGCTGTTCGTTTTGCAGTATTTCTTCTCCAGTTGCGTGCCTGTTCCTCCCTCTTGCATCCGTTCTTCTTTCCGACTTTCTTCTTGACTTCAGTTGACTTCGAACCCGGTTTTCTCTGCGCTTCTTGACTGTGTCTGTCTTGACTGCTTGCGTTCCCTGCAGGTTTTCTTCTCGAGTTGACTTCACTTATTCACCCAAAAGTAGTGGCCAGTTATACTGTTTCTGACCCGTCCTATCTCCCGCCAGATCTTGGAATCTCTTTGTTCAAAAAGATATGTATGAGGTTTTCTTCTGATCTGCGCTTATGTTCGGGGATACCGGGGATGGCCAGACGGTGTTAATTGGGATTTCGTTGTGAGGTGATGGGTGTTAACTGGTTTCCCATCACCTACCAGGTAGTTTTCTATGGGCTATTGTGCCCCCTCACTGAGATGAACTGTTTAGGTCGGCTTGGGGCATTGTGAGTATGCTGATGTCAGCGCCCCAGTGTCTGGACTCCGACCTGGTTTCGTAGGTTTCTGCATGGCCAATACCCATCCTTTGTTCTGGCCGTAGCTTTGCAGAAACCTAGAGACTGGGTTGCAAGGTTTTTTACCTTTTGTGGCTGGTCACGAGGTCCTGCAGCCATTTTAGGACCCACAGATTGTGACATCCTTTGGTAAACTGACTGCAGCCTTTCTCCGCTATCAGCCCCAGTCTCCCGTTTAAAATGTCCAAACTGCAGCTCTTTGGTTTTGTGTTGATTTCAGAATGAGGGAAAACTTCTCAAATCTTACAGGTGCAAAGTACTCATTTAGTAACTCACCCATTTTCGGTGAATCCATGCATAAATTCTCTTATTTACCTTTGACTGTTCCAATCCCCTCCTTAGTTACCCACTTATTTGTCAACAATGAATAAAATATCTTGGGATTCTCCTTAATCCAACTTGCCATGGAAGTTTTGTTTTCTTCTTATTGTCTACATTTCTCAAGGGCCCAATTTCAGTTTCCTCATCCTTACATATGCTTCTTTTTTTCTTTTTGACTAAACTTGTCATCGAAGGTTCGTGAGCCTTGCCATTCTTGCCTTTCATCCTGTCTCCCCAGCTCATGCCTAATACTGATGTCATTGGCATCTTCTCAACTTAGCACTCTCCTCCAAGGTCCAGATTTATCCTTATCCGTAACTTTCAGAAAACATATGGAGTTGTGGTTACTGTTCCCAATATGCTCCTGCATTGAAACTCCAATCAGCTGGCCAGGCTCATTTCCCAATATAGGGTCCAGTATGGTCCCTTCCCTGGTTGGATCTAAATATTGTCCAGAAACCCTCCTAGATGCACCTACAAAAATTCTGCCCCATCTAAGTTTGTGGCACCAAGGGGAGTTAAGTCCATATTGGAAAAATTAAAGTCACCCACAGCAACTCCTCTGTTGCTTTTACATTTTTCCCATATATCTGTTCCGGGAGTTTTCTTGGACACAATATTCTTCTTCTAGAAAACAATACCTGTGCCACAGTGGCCCAAGGGCGATACAGTGACACAGCTGGTAGAACTGCTGCCTCACAGTGCCCAGGACCAAAGTTTGATCCTGACCTTGGATGCTGCCAGTGTTGAGTTTGCCCATTCTCCCTGTTCCTACATCCCAAAGACATGCGGGTTTGTAGGTTATTTGGCTTCCGTAAATTGCCCCTGATGTGTAGGAAGTACATGAGAAAGCAGGATAGAATGGAATTAGTGTATATGGGTGATCAATGGTCGGAATGGACATGGAGAGCCAACGAGCCTGTTTCCATGCTGTATCTCTGAACTAAAGCAGAGTAAACCTCCTCCTTCTTGATCACATGTCCCTAGAATATCAATATACCCCTCCCTGATCGCACTATTCTCTCCTTGGTGAATGCAGGTGCAAAGTACTCAGGAGGAATGGCAGACCCATGTCACGGCGGAGACAGTTGTAGGCTATTGTAGCTGTAATGCACAGTGGGATGCTCAGGCTTTATACATCCCCAGGCTGCAGGCTCATGAGATCAGATGGGGCTGTGGTCACACAGGCTTCCTATACGACATGTTCCAACCACAAGTTCTTGCAACTACCAGAGGTACACTCCCTGCTCTTACCACAGGTACCAGAGCCTGCAGCAGAATAGGACAATAATGATAAACAGTCAAAATGATCAACATGCCCTAGAATATCAATATACCCCTCCGTGATTGCACTATTCTCTCCTTGGTGAATACAGGTGCAAAGTACTCATTTAGTAACTCACCCATTTTCGGGGAATCCATGCATAAATTCTCTTATTTACCTTTGACTGTTCCAATCCCCTCCTTAGTTACCCACTTATTTGTCAACAATGAATAAAATATCTTGGGATTCTCCTTAATCCAACTTGCCATGGAAGTTTTGTTTTCTTCTTATTGTCTACATTTCTCAAGGGCCCAATTTCAGTTTCCTCATCCTTACATATGCTTCTTTTTTTCTTTTTGACTAAACTTGTCATCGAAGGTTCGTGAGCCTTGCCATTCTTGCCTTTCATCCTGTCTCCCCAGCTCATGCCTAATACTGATGTCATTGGCATCTTCTCAACTTAGCACTCTCCTCCAAGGTCCAGATTTATCCTTATCCGTAACTTTCAGAAAACATATGGAGTTGTGGTTACTGTTCCCAATATGATCAGCCATGATCGCATTGAATGGCGGTGCTGGCTCGAAGGGCTGAATGGCCTACTCCTGCACCTATTGTCTATTGTCTATTGTCTATGCTCCTGCATTAAAACTCCAATCAGCTGGCCAGGCTCATTTCCCAATACAGGGTCCAGTATGGTCCCTTCCCTGGTTGGATCTAGATATTGTCAAGAAACCCTCCTAGATGCACCTACAAAAATTCTGCCCCATCTAAGTTTGTGGCACCAAGGGGAGTTAAGTCCATATTGGAAAAATTAAAGTCACCCACAGCAACTCCTCTGTTGCTTTTACATTTTTCCCATATATCTGTTCCGGGAGTTTTCTTGGACACAATATTCTTCTTCTAGAAAACAATACCTGTGCCACATTGGCCCAAGGGCGATACAGTGACACAGCTGGTAGAGCTGCTGCCTCACAGTGCCCAGGACCAAAGTTTGATCCTGACCTTGGATGCTGCCAGTGTTGAGTTTGCCTATTCTCCCTGTTCCTACATCCCAAAGACATGCGGGTTTGTAGGTTATTTGGCTTCCGTAAATTGCCCCTGATGTGTAGGAAGTACATGAGAAAGCAGGATAGCATGGAATTAGTGTGTATGGGTGATCAATGGTCGGAATGGACATGGAGAGCCAACGAGCCTGTTTCCATGCTGTATCTCTGAACTAAAGCAGAGTAAACCTCCACCTTCTTGATCACATGTACCTAGAATATCAATATACCCCTCCCTGATCGCACTATTCTCTCCTTGGTGAATGCAGGTGCAAAGTACTCAGGAGGAATGGCAGACCCATGTCACGGCGGAGACAGTTGTAGGCTATTGTAGCTGTAATGCACAGTGGGATGCTCAGGCCTTATACATCCCCAGGCTTCAGGCTCATGAGATCAGATGGGGCTGTGGTCACACAGGCTTCCTATACGACATGTTCCAACCACAAGTTCTTGCAACTACCAGAGGTACACTCCCTGCTCTTACCACAGGTACCAGAGCCTGCAGCAGAATAGGACAATAATGATAAACAGTCAAAATGATCAACATGCCCTAGAATATCAATATACCCCTCCGTGATTGCACTATTCTCTCCTTGGTGAATACAGGTGCAAAGTACTCATTTAGTAACTCACCCATTTTCGGTGAATCCATGCATAAATTCTCTTATTTACCTTTGACTGTTCCAATCCCCTCCTTAGTTACCCACTTATTTGTCAACAATGAATAAAATATCTTGGGATTCTCCTTAATCCAACTTGCCATGGAAGTTTTGTTTTCTTCTTATTGTCTACATTTCTCAAGGGCCCAATTTCAGTTTCCTCATCCTTACATATGCTTCTTTTTTTCTTTTTGACTAAACTTGTCATCGAAGGTTCGTGAGCCTTGCCATTCTTGCCTTTCATCCTGTCTCCCCAGCTCATGCCTAATACTGATGTCATTGGCATCTTCTCAACTTAGCACTCTCCTCCAAGGTCCAGATTTATCCTTATCCATAACTTTCAGAAAACATATGGAGTTGTGTTTACTGTTCCCAATATGCTCCTGCATTGAAACTCCAATCAGCTGGCCAGGCTCATTTCCCAATACAGGGTCTAGTATGGTCCCTTCCCTGGTTGGATCTAGATATTGTCAAGAAACCCTCCCAGATGCACCTACAAAAATTCTGCCCCATCTAAGTTTGTGGCACCAAGGGGAGTTAAGTCCATATTGGAAAAATTAAAGTCACCCACTGCAACTCCTCTGTTGCTTTTACATTTTTCCCATATATCTGTTCCGGTAGTTTTCTTGGACACAATATTCTTCTTCTAGAAAACAATACCTGTGCCACAGTGGCCCAAGGGCGATACAGTGACACAGCTGGTAGAGCTGCTGCCTCACAGTGCCCAGGACCAAAGTTTGATCCTGACCTTGGATGCTGCCAGTGTTGAGTTTGCCTATTCTCCCTGTTCCTACATCCCAAAGACATGCGGGTTTGTAGGTTATTTGGCTTCCGTAAATTGCCCCTGATGTGTAGGAAGTACATGAGAAAGCAGGATAGCATGGAATTAGTGTGTATGGGTGATCAATGGTCGGAATGGACATGGAGAGCCAACGAGCCTGTTTCCATGCTGTATCTCTGAACTAAAGCAGAGTAAACCTCCTCCTTCTTGATCACATGTCCCTAGAATATCAATATACCCCTCCCTGATCGCACTATTCTCTCCTTGGTGAATGCAGGTGCAAAGTACTCAGGAGGAATGGCAGACCCATAGAAACATAGACATAGAAAATAGGTGCAGGAGTGGGCCATTCGGCCCTTCGAGCCTGCACCGCCATTCAATATGATCATGGCTGATCATTCAGCTCAGTAGCCTGTACCTGCCTTCTCTCCATACCCCTTGATCCCTTTAGCAAAAAGGGCCACATCTAACTCCCTCTTAAATATAGCCAATGAACTGGCCTCAACTACCTTCTGTGGCAGAGAATTCCACAGACTCACCACTCTCTGTGTGAAGAAATGTTTTGTTTTCCCATGTCACGGCGGAGACAGTTGTAGGCTATTGTAACTGTAATGCACAGTGGGATGCTCAGGCTTTATACATCCCCAGGCTTCAGGCTCATGAGATCAGATGGGGCTGTGGTCACACAGGCTTCCTATACGACATGTTCCAACCACAAGTTCTTGCAACTACCAGAGGTACACTCCCTGCTCTTACCACAGGCACCAGAGCCTGCAGCAGAATAGGACAATAATGATAAACAGTCAAAATGATCAACATGCCCTAGAATATCAATATACCCCTCCGTGATTGCACTATTCTCTCCTTGGTGAATACAGGTGCAAAGTACTCATTTAGTAACTCACCCGTTTTCGGTGAATCCATGCATAAATTCTCTTATTTACCTTTGACTGTTCCAATCCCCTCCTTAGTTACCCACTTATTTGTCAACAATGAATACAATATCTTGGGATTCTCCTTAATCCAACTTGCCATGGAAGTTTTGTTTTCTTCTTATTGTCTACATTTCTCAAGGGCCCAATTTCAGTTTCCTCATCCTTACATATGCTTCTTTTTTTCTTTTTGACTAATCTTGTCATCGAAGGTTCGTGAGCCTTGCCATTCTTGCCTTTCATCCTGTCTCCCCAGCTCATGCCTAATACTGATGTCATTGGCATCTTCTCAACTTAGCACTCTCCTCCAAGGTCCAGATTTATCCTTATCCGTAACTTTCAGAAAACATATGGAGTTGTGTTTACTGTTCCCAATATGCTCCTGCATTGAAACTCCAATCAGCTGGCCAGGCTCATTTCCCAATACAGAGTCCAGTATGGTCCCTTCCCTGGTTGGATCTAGATATTGCCAAGAAACCCTCCTAGATGCACCTACAAAAATTCTGCCTCATCTAAGCTTGTGGCACCACCGGAGACCGAGTCCATATTGGGAAAATTAAAGTCACCCACTACAACTCACCCTCTGCTTTTACATCTTTCCCATATATCTGTTCCAGGGGTTTACTTGGACACTATAACATGACACAGTTGCATCAGTTACTTCTCCAGCTGTGATTTTTGTTTGATATAAAGGGTGTCAGGGGAAAGTTCGCACATACAGGACTTCTCAGCTAGCCTGGAGGGGGCTACAATTTTTTCTAAGATTGATTTGGTGCGAGGATATCATCAGATCCCGGTCCACCCGCCGGAAATTCCAAAGACGGCTACCATTACTCCGTTCGGATTGTTTGAGTGGTTGCGCATGCCTTTCGGCCTTAAAAACGCAGCTCAGGCATTCCAGCGTCTGATGGACCGTGTGGGTCGAGGTTTGCCGTTCGTGTTTATTTATCTCGATGACATTTTTATTGCCAGCCGTTCGGTCCAGGAGCACTTAGTCCACCTCCGCACTATATTCCAGAGGCTGCAGGACCACGGCCTGATTCTCCATCCGTCCAAATGCCAATTCGGCCTGTCGGTGGTAGATTTTTTGGGTCACCGGGTTACATCGGCCGGAGCCACCCCTTTGCCAGCTAAGGTGGATGCGGTCCGCTCTTTTCCACGCCCTACTACCATCAAGGGTTTGCAGGAATTCGTAGGCATGGTGAAATTTTACCACCGGTTCGTGCCTGCAGCAGCTCGGGTCATGCGCCCCCTTTTTCTATGCCTCGCGGGTAACCCCGCAGAGTTGGTATGGTCCGCATCTGCAGAGACGGCTTTTGTCGCGGTCAAACAGGCCTTCGCCAACGCCACCATGCTGGTGCACCCGCGCTCCTCCGCCCCCACGGCGCTGACGGTGGACGCCTCGGACGTGGCGGTGGGTGGGGTTTTGGAGCAGCAGGTCGAAGGTCAATGGCAGCCCCTGGTGTTTTTCAGCCGGCAGCTCTCGCGAGCCGATCTCAAATATAGTGCGTTTGATAGGGAGCTCCTGGCCCTCTATTTAGCAGTCCGCCACTTCCGTTATTTTTTGGAAGGCCGTTCTTTTGTGGCCTACACGCATCACAAACCTCTAACATTCGCTTTTGCTAAGGTTTCTGACCCGTGGTCGGCTCGCCAGCAGCGGCACCTCACCCTGATTTCGGAGTTTACCACCGATGTCCCTCATATTGCGGGTAGGCTTAATACTTTTGCTGATGCCCTGTCCCAGCCGGCCATTCCCTCCGTAGCCGCGGTAGGTGGACAGGTGGATTTCCAGGAGCTAGCGGAGGCTCAGCGCCTGGAAGGAACTGCCGCGGTGTACGCTTCCACAGCCTCGGGACTGCGTCTGGAGCATGTGGCGTGTGGCCCAACAGGTACCAAGTTGTGGTGTGACGTTTCCCTTCCACGCCCTCGCCTGGTGGTGCCTGCCGCCCTGCGGCGTAAGGTTTTTGAGGTCATTCACGGCCTGGCACATCCGTCCATCAGGGCGACTTCGGCCATGGTGGCCGCCCGGTTTGTCTGGCACGGCCTGCGGAAGCAGGTGGTAGCCTGGGCATGTGCCTGTATTCCGTGCCAAACCTCCAAAGTTCATCGCCATGTCCAGCCCCATACCAGAGTTTCGAGGTTCCCCCAGTCCGTTTTTTCCACATCCACGTGGATTTGGTGGGTCCATTGCCTTATTCCAGGGGTTATCCTCATCTGCTGACGGTGGTGGATCGGTTTACACGTTGGCCGGAGGCGCTCCTATTGACGGACACCTCGGCGGCCTCCTGTGCACGGGCCCTGGCGTTGCATTGGGTGGCCCGTTTCGGCGTCCCGGCTATCATCACCACAGATCGGGGAGCCCAGTTCACCTCCTCCCTCTGGGCCGCGCTGGCACAGTTGTATGGGTCTCGTTTACAGCAGACCACCGCCTACCATCCCCAATCCAACGGGATGGTTGAGCGCTTCCATCGGCAGCTGAAGGCGTCCCTCTGTGCCCGACTGACCGGCCACGATTGGGCTGACCAGCTGCCTTGGGTCCTCCTCGGCATTCGTACGGCCCCGAAGGCTGAGCTAGGCACATCCTCGGCCGAGCTCGTCTACGGTTCGCCCCTGCGGGTACGAGGTGACATCCTCCCTTCCAGCCCCCGCTTTGCCACCACCCGTTACGTCGGTGTTGGGTTCCCTCCGGGCACGGGTAGGTTCTCTGGCTCCAGTTCCGACCTCCTGGCACGGAAGCATGGCGGTCCACGTCCCGTCGGACTTGCGGGACTGTGATTTCGTGTTCCTGCGGAAAGATTCCCACCGCCCCCCTCTTCAGCCGATTTATCAGGGCCCGTTTCAGGTACTGAAGAGAGGGGCTGTCACTTTTACCTTACAGGTGGGTAATCGCCAGGAACTCGTTTCCGTATCCCGGCTCAAGCCGGCCCATTTGGACCAGGACCTCCCGGTGTCGGTGGCTCAACCTCCGCGCCGGGGCCGGCCTATGGCCGCCCCCCTGCTGCCGCCAGCGGTGCCTTGGTTGCCACCCCTCAGCCCCCCGCCGCCTATGGTTGGGCCCGGGCCCCCGTTCCCGATCAAGCGCTCTCCGTCGCCTACGCCCTCCACTTCCGTGGCCCCTCCATCGCCTCCGGCGGCGGCGACCTCACCGCCTCCCGTCACATTGGCGGTATCGGGTTCCCCCCTCCGTACGCGTTCCAGGAGGGAGGTCCGGGCACCCGTGAGGTACGGTTTCGAGGGTTCTGGGGGGGGGGGGGGTCATGTAGGGACATACGGATTAGCGGGGGGGTCTCGAACCCTCGGTTGGGCTAACGAGGCACGAGATGCGGGAGCGCGAGGTATAGTTGTGTCACTGGCAGCATCCAAGGTCAGGATCAAACTTTGGTCCTGGGCACTGTGAGGCAGCAGCTCTACCAGCTGTGTCACTGTATCACCCTTGGGCCACTGTGGCACAGGTATTGTTTTCTAGAAGAATAATATAGTGGATAACTCCCCTGCGCCTAATGGGATCTATCCCAGATCATTGAAAATACAAGAGTGGAGACTGCTGGGGCCTTGACAAAGATCTTTGTATCCTCTTTAGCCACATGCAAGATCCCAAAGTTCTGCAGGTACCCCATTGCAATTCCTTCATTTGAGGCAGGAAATAGAGACAAAACAGGTCATTCATAGGATGGTGAGGCTGTGGTAGAAAAATTTGATGGAGAAGATTTTTAGGGATAGAATCCTAATCTATCCATAATAAGTCTTTTAAGGGATAGTCATCATGACTTTGGGAGGGGGAGATGATATCTTAAAAAATTGGTTGAGTTTTTTGAGGAGGTGACAAAGATGATTGAACGTAGGGCAATGGGTGTTGAATAAATGGATTTTAGTAAAGTTTTCAACACAGGCCTTCATGGTAGGCTGATGTAAAGGCTAAAGTACATGAGATCCACAGAGACTTGATAGATTGAATTCAAAGTTGATGTGCACAATGTGAGAGGGACCCCTCCTTCAGATGCCGCTCCTGTCCCTCTCATTGGCTGACAGGCCAGGAGAGGCAATTCTCAGCATCATTGGTAACAGCGGGGGGCAATTAGCTTATATTGGTTTGGTCACCAGAACCTTTTCAGCCTGTTCCCTATAAACCTAGGCATTCTAGTGAAAAGGAGAGTGTGGGAAAGGGAAAGGCAAGGGGCAAGGGGCAAGGGGCAAGGGGCAAGGGGCAAGGGGCAAGGGGCAAGGGGCAAGGGGCAAGGCGCAAGGCGCAAGGCGCAAGGCGCAAGGCGCAAGGCGCAGGGCTCCCTGTTGGCTGTGTTCCCCTGTCACACGTCCGAGGAAGACTGAGTTACTGGGACAAAACTGAGACCATTGTGTGGTCAAGACTGGGCTGTCAGGAAAAAATCCGAGACAGCCAGCACTTCCACTGAGACTAAGGCCAAGTGGCCGGGGCAAGCCTGAGGTGCCAGTGCCTCGTCCTGTCCTAACAAGGGATTGCGCCCATGCATATGCAAAGACTGAGCTGGTCTGGCAGCATCTCCGGAGAAACGTCTAGGTGACGTATCGGGTCGAAATCCTTCTTTGGACTGACACTCTCACTCAGCCTGAAATATCATCTATTCCTTTTCTCCAGAGATGCTGCCTAATTGGTGCAGTTATGGATAGTGAGGAGGCTTGTCGAATGATTCAGCAGGATATAGATAGGTTGAAAATATGTGCAGAGAAACGACTGATGGAGTTTAATCTGGACACACTGCAGCCATGGTGTATCACTGTGGAGGGTGTGAATAGACTGGGTGGTCATTAAATGCGTTATTCGCCTTGGTCATCTAGACATGAGTCAAGCATTCCGAGTGTCATTGGAAGTGCACACATCTAGGAATGTGGAGAGTATTCATTATTGTCTTGATATTCATTATAGACCATGGATTGAACAATGTAAGACCTGATTTGGATTCATAATCCAAGTAGCCCCAGAAACACCTTCACATTATAAACTTGGAGAATGCAGCATTTACATTGATTAAGCCTAGATGAATGGGAGGGTGGTGAGTGGATTGGAAGCAAGTGAGGAAACGTCCAAGTTCAGAAAGTGTGGGGCTGAGGGGAATGTGGATGGTGTTTTGATCTGCTGCCTTTGGTCACTTTTCACTGCTTTTCACTGTACCTCGATACATGTGACAATAAACTAAACTGAACCGAGCTCTGTCTACCTAGATGACTGGATTGGTGTACTCAGATGGAATGTAAACATTTCATGACCCCTGCTGCCACTTTGACTCTGCTCCCACCTAGACCACTCTGACTCTTTCCCTCCCTTTGACATCTCTACCCCCATCTCTGGAGTTACCAGGTGAGTGTGTGTTTTGGTGGTTTATATGCAGTAGGTGAATGGGGGCTGTACCGCCAATTACTATTTGCTCTATCAGCACTTCCTCGTGTGGCCAGTTCACAGATCCGTTAATGAAAACACTTTTGTTTTATAGCAAATCTAACTTGGGAGATCCTACCGTTAATGTTCTGGCACTTAAGTGGTGAAAAATGTCTGTAAGGTAAATGGAATTATTTGTGTGCCAGTCTGAGTGCTTTGATTGTGAGAGCATGCAAATAGTGTTATTATCACAGAAGCTGCTTTAGAGATCATATTGCCGTACTAATAATTAGAATCTGGATGGCATGACTGGTAGGTTTATGGATGTACCTGCTCCCAGTCAACTTTTGCCAGGTCCTGTTTCATGACATTCATATCATCCTTCCCCACTTCAGATCCTTAATTTCTAATCCTTGTACCTTTCCTTATCTACCTTGAAACGCACGTTTGGAACAATAAGGTTGAGAGAAGATTGGTGGTATAGTGGACAATGAAGAGGCTTGTCTCAGGTTACAACCGATTTGGATGAGAGTGTACAAGGCTTGATTAGTAAGTTTGTAGATGACAATAAAGTAGGTGGTATCGCAGATTGCAAAGAGGGTTATCAAAAATTACAGCAGGGTCTTGATCTGCTGGGCAAGTGGGCCGAGGAGAGGCAAATGGAGTTTTATGCAGATAAGTGCAAGATGTTAAATTTTGTAAAGTCAAACCAAAGTAGAACCTTCGCAGTGAAAGGCAGGGGCCTGTGGAGTGTTGTAGAGCAGAGGGATCGGGCGGTGGTGCGGGAGTAGAGTTGCTGCCTTACAGCGCCAGAGACCCACGTTTGATCCTGACTACGTACTTGTCAGTACAGAGTTTGTAAGTTCTCCCCGTGACCTGTGTGGGTTTTCTCTAGGATCTCCGGTTTCCTTCCACACCCCAAAGACATACAGGTTTGTTGGATAATTGGCGGGGTATAATTGTGATTTGTCCCTAGTGTGTGTAGATTTTATTTCGGAGTCACGTGAGTGACTACGTGAAGACCCCGTCCAGCACGCATGCGCGACATTAGCGTTCATGCAGTGCACCCGCGACGAACGGGAGTCCAAGGTGCTCCCGCTACAATTTAAAAAGTCGGGCCGACAGGTAAGTTCTACTGTGGCCGTGAGTATTTCTCTGTGGTCTGCTTTAGGAAGCATTGGCGACCCCAAGATGAGCAAGACCAGAGCAAAGAAAATTGCAGCTCGCCCCCGTTCGTTTTCCGTTCAGGAACGTTCTTTGGAGGGGGGGCAAGAGGCGGCAGCAACTACCGAGCCGAGCCCAGCACCGCTAGTGCAGCCTGAGCAGCGAGCTGGAGGTACCTGCAGCCAGAACCGGGCGGTAGTGTCCGACGTTTCGGATGAAGATGTCACACCGCTACAGAGCGGCACTGGCAGCCGCCTAAGCCGAATGGAACGGCTTATGGAGCAAATGCTCCAGCGAGATCTGCTAAGAGAGCAGCAAACTCGCCAAGGGAGGGCTCAGAGCGCCCAGGCACTCCCGCAGTGCCCTTTAGGGGCACTGGCCATTGCCTCACCTTCTTTTGAAGGCAGCATTGGCGACCAGGTCTGGGCTGGTCAAGAAGAGGAGTTGTTGGCTGAAGATGTCCGGAGTACGCAGAGTGTACAGGATCAGGAAGAGCTGCTGGGTGTGGTCAACCGCTACGTGGTCATTCCACGAGGGGGTCGGCCTTTAGAGCCGAAACTTGCAGCCAGCATTGACCACCTGTCCTCAAAACCCCTACAAGAACGGGTGGTCAATGAGGCCCTTGAGCTATACACTGCCCCAGAAAATTGTACATCATTAAATGTACCAGCTGTAAACAGCCAAATTTGGGGACATTTGGGTCAGAATATCAGGAACCTGGAGTTGAAGCTCCAGAAGATCCTTAAACTCCTGACTGCAGGGATAACATCATATGCTCGGTCCATTGATGGCGTGGACATTTCCACAAACCAGCAAGACACACTAGCTCTGCTGTGTACCACCCAATACCAGATAAATATCTTACGGAAGGAAAACATCAAGCCTGCCCTCAACCCTAAGTTTGCGGGACTCTGCAAAACACCGGGTTCAGAACCTCCAATTCTGCTCTTCGGAAAGGATCTTCCAAAAAAGGTGAAAGACCTAGAGGAAGAATCCAAGACCTTTGGTCTCGTGAGGGCAGGTTTGGGACCGAGCAGACCCAACAAACCCAGGCGGCAGTACCTCACGGCGTCCACCAGTCATAGACCACCATATGGGACTGGTGAAAGCTCGGGGTCCGCAACCATTCCCCGTAAGCCTTTTTTAGGCCAGGGCCCAGAGCGGACCCCATGGAAAATGCGCCAACAACAACAACAACAACAACATCAACGTCAACAGCAGCCCTCTACAGCCCAGCAGACACCTCATCGTTTAGCGAAGAGGCGGAAGAAAAATTAATACCAATAACCATGGAGGTAGGTGGGTCTGGTACCTCTCGGCATATGAGCAGTAGGGGCTCTATACTATCAGGGGGGAGATTGCACTTGTTTTTGGATGCATGGGAAACCATTACTAATGACAAATACATACTAAACTGCATTCATGGCTATAAAATTGACTTTGTTCATGAAAACGTTCCGCCAGTTCAGCACATACCCCAAAGGGTATTCACCCTCTCAGTCAAAGACAAACAAGAGGGTCAAGCTGAACTTGTGAGGCTACTAGCAAAAGGTGTCATTGAAAGAACAAAACATCAACCTTTGGAATTTGTGTCTAATATTTTCACCAAAACTAAAAAAGATGGTGGATGTCGCATCATCATTGACTTAACTACGTTAAACGACTCAGTTAAGTATATACATTTTAAGATGGAAACTTTTGAAACCGCCAGACTTTTGATTTCTACAGGTTACTTTCTAGCAGGCATTGATTTAAAAGATGCCTACTACTCAGTACCCATACACAAGGAGCACCGTAAATACTTAAAATTTATCTGGATGAAACAGCTATGGCAATTTAAAGTCTTACCAAATGGACTAACCTCCGCTCCAAGGTTGTTCACTAAAATCTTAAAACCCGCCTTGGCGTTATTGAGAAAACAAAAGCATATAGTCATGGCGTACTTAGACGACATTTTAATAGTAGGAAAAACCTTGGAGACAGCTATTTTGGCAGTAGCAGCCACCAAACGTTTGTTTGAAACTTTGGGGTTTGTCATACATCCAGATAAATCCAATTTTACACCGTCCACTACCATGGACTATCTTGGATTTACGATTGATACTGTTCGCATGGTTGTAACTCTGCCAAAGGGGAAAGCATCACAATTGGCACTATCATGCCACGAACTAATGCATAAACGTCAACCAACCATACGGCAGGTAGCTAGAGTTATTGGCAAAATGGTAGCAGCCTTTCCAGCTGTACAATTTGGGCCTTTGCACTACCAAAATTTACAAAGAGCAAAAGTGCACGCACTAAAGCAAAACTCAGGTCACTTTGACCGAGCTATGTATTTAACTGCTGAATCCATTACAGAGTTACAATGGTGGACAAGGAACATTAGCCTCAGTTCCAGTCCCATAATTATCACTAACCCAGTATTAACCATTCAAACGGATGCCAGTGCTTTGGGCTGGGGAGCAACTAACATGCAATCCAGCACAGGGGGCAGATGGACTAATTCTGAATCATCTTGCCTACAGACACGGGGTATCAACTATTTAGAAATGTTGGGTGCGTTTTATGGTTTAAAAGCATATTCATCTAATACGCATCATGCACATGTCCGGTTGCAATTAGATAATACCACGGTGGTGGCTTATATCAACCACATGGGTGGTATAAAGTCGATATCGTGTGACAAATTGGTCAACCTAATCTGGCAATGGTGTGTCGAAAGACATACTTGGTTATCAGCAACTTACCTACCAGGTAAGCAAAATACAGTGGCAGACACCAGGTCACGCAAATTTAACGATAACATCGAATGGATGTTAAATCCCAAAGTATTTGCCGAAATTACAAAGCAATATGGCACACCAGATATCGATCTATTTGCATCCAGGCTGAATCACCAGGTACCAACGTATGTCGCTGGGAACCAGACCCTGAGGCAGCAGCAGTTGATGCATTCACGCTGTATTGGGGGAAAATGTTCTTTTATGCTTTTCCTCCCTTCTGCCTCATCAGTCGGGTATTACGCAAGATTCAATTGGATTCCGTGGCCTACACAGCCATGGTTCCCAGTGGCCCTCGACATGGCTGTCGAAACACCGTTGGAATTCCCCAGCAGTCCGGAATTATTAATCCACCCAGTGTCAGGCATTAGTCACCCGTGCCATGACAGAGTCAATCTCCTGGCTTGCAGATTCTAAAAAGACCTCTACTGGGCCTGGGACTGTCTGAGGACGCCATCAACATGATGACCGCATCCCACCGGGAGTCCACCAGGAGACAATACCTGACCAACATAAGAAAATGGGAACGGTATTGCTCCAAAACAGGAACTACCTACACTACAGCAACACCCACCAGTGTTGTGGAGTTCCTGGTTGGATTACATCGGGAAGGACTCAGCTACAGCGCCATAATACAGCCAGGAGTGCGTTGTCAGCTTATTTGGTTCCAGCAGCAGGACAACTGGCTTTGGGGTCCCATCCACTAGTAATCAAAATCATGAGGGGCATTTTTAACACTAACTCCCCCAGACCAAGGTACACTCAGATCTGGGATGTCAGCATTGTGCTGACGTACCTTAGGGGATGGCCACCGCCCAGGGCACTCACGCTGGAACAACTTACACTGAAATCAGTCATGCTCATGGCACTAGTGTCAGCTCAAAGGGTACATTCCCTCCACCTTCTGAGGCTGGACAGCATGACAGAGTCATTGGACTGCTTCACATTCCATATTCAGGGACTGGTCAAACAAACTAGACCAGGTACCACGCCTCCAGTCATGGAGTTCTGGGCATATTCATCTGACCCACGGCTGTGTGCCAAGACCCATCTCGCCAATTACATAGACACAACACACAACTTAAGAGGGAGAGAAAAAGCCTTATGGATAAGCCACAAGAAGCCTCATGGTCAGGTGACGAGCCAAACCATTTCAAGGTGGCTCAAGCAGGTGCTTAAGTCCGCGGGAGTCAATACCAATGTTTACAAATCTCACTCCACCAGGGCTGCATCTACGTCGGCGGCTAGTCGAATGGACGTGCCTATGGACCATATTCTGGCCAGACCAGGATGGTCCCCGGAAAGAACTTTCCAAAGGTTTTATAATAAACCGCTGGCGCAACCTGCTACATTTGCAGACAGAATTTTAGAGTCTGCAGATAATATTTAATTTAAGCCCTGGGGAGCTCTCTGTTTTTTGTTGTCATTAATAAACCTTTTTTGTTCACAAACAGGTTCTTGATCGCGATAACATACTTCCTCCCTCTAAGGTCTTCAGACAGTGAGTGAAGCATGAGCTGGTACACGGTTCGGAATCACAGAGCTTTGAAGTCTTCACGTAGTCACTCACGTGACTCCGAAATAAAATAGTAAGATTAAACGAGAACTTACCAGTTTGAAGTTTGATCTGTATTTTATGAGGAGTTACGATGAGGGATTACGTGCCCTCCGCTCCCACCCTCTATTATACAGATCAACTGGTAATTAAGTTCTTATTTTTTCTTTACTATATTTATTTCAATCGTTGTGTTTTTTCTGTGAATCCACACCGCTGCTTTGAAGAATGTCGCGCATGCGTGCTGGACGGGGTCTTCACGTAATCCCTCATCGTAACTCCTCATAAAATACAGATCAAACTTCAAACTGGTAAGTTCTCGTTTAATCTTACTATTTTATTACGTTTGCTAGACCGGTCAAGTCTGTCAGAGTGAAATCGTGCCCAAAACCTTGTCCTTTATAACCGTAGCAAAGGGCCGCCCCCCTGAACCGGTCCATTCCCGTGCCGAGGGGTCGGTAGTGGTATGGCCCGACCCTTGGGAGCCGCCACAGGACACCGCCCCCCAGAACCGGAGGCACGAAACGCACTGGTGGTCGCACTACCCGACCGGACTGCGTACGAAAATCGGCCAACAGAGGGGCCGGCGGAGGCACAGTTGGAGGGACAGGTGGTGGGACCTGCAAAGAGGGGCAACCTCGTGACCGAGGCTGGGCAACCCGCACCGGTTGGTCGATGTCCAAGTGGGCCGGCTTCAAGTGGTCAATTGACATGGCCTCCGTCCGGCCCCCCATGTCCAAGACAAAGGTTGTCTGTCCGTGCTCCAGCACCCGGTACGGGCCCTCATAAGGCCTCTGGAGTGGCGTCCGGTGGGTGTCACGGCGCAGGAACACATGGGTGCAGTCCCGGAGGGCCGATGGCATGAACAGGCGGAATGTACCATGGCGGGACGTCGGCACAGGTGCGAGCTTGCCAACTCGCTCTCGAAGGCGCTGTAGTTAAGCTCCATCTTAACTATCTAAAATACCACCCACTTTCGTGTTATCTGCAAACTTGCTAATCATGTACATTCCCATCCAAATCAATGATATAGATGACAAACAGCAATGGGCCCACCACCAAACCCTGAGGTACACCACCAGTCACAGGCCTCGAGTCTGTGAAAAGAAACCTTCCACCATCAGCCTCTGCTTCCTTTCATGAAGCCAATTTTCTATCCATCCAGCTATCTCTCCTTAGATCACATGCGATCTAACCTTCCAGATGTTCCAGGTGTTCCGGATGTGGCCTTCATTCTATCGGTGACACAAAGCATAGATTCAGCGACTGTTTTGCCGGACACTTGAGCTCGACCCACCAAAGATGACTGGATTTCCCAGTTACTAACCACATTAAACCCCCTTCCCATTCCAACACTGACTTTTCTGTCCTGTGCTTCCTCCATTGCCAGAGTGAGGCCAGACACAAACTAGAGGAACAGTGCCTCAAATTCCACGGGTCGCTTACAACCTAATAATATGGACATTTAATTCTCCAATTTGGGTAACTTACCAAACTCCCCCACCTTCTTCCCCCCTTCCTTCCCCCCAGTCCATCTCTCTTCCCTGTGCTACACCTGGACTCATAACCATTTCTCTCTCACCCATTTCCTTCCAACTACATTCCTTCCTCTAGCTTCACAATTTTCAACTCACCCTCTGGACTTTGTTCAACCATTCGCTGATCAAAAAACCTTTGTCTGTGTCCACCCGTGACTCATAGGCTTTGTCCTGCCCCTCCTCTCATCCAACTTCCTTCCCACCCCACCCACCCCCAAAATCAGTCCAAAGAAGTGTCCCAACCTGAAACCTTAATGTCTTTCGAAGTTGCAACAGGCAGGAATGAAAAAGAGGACCCAGTTGATATGTATTTGGACTCAGAGGCCTTTAATAAAGTGGAGTATAGGAGGTTATTAAACAAAATTTACATGCTCGGCCATGAGGATAATATACGAGCCAGGACTTGGTCAACTGAGAGAAGATGGAGTGGGATAAAATGGGTCATTTTTTGGACTGGGTGGCTGTGACCAGGAATGATGCTGGATTAATGCTGGGCCCAGCTGCTCACAATTGATATCCCTGAATTGTATTAGAAGATCAGGTTGGATATGTCCAAGCAAAACACAAACTGCTGGAGGAACTCAGCATCAGTGGAGGCAGAGGGATGGTGCCTGTTTGGGGTCAGGATCCTGCACCAGCTCACTACATGATGTATCCAAGGTAGCTGACGATACCAAGCCAGGATTATGCAGAGACATCGGGCAGAACATGGCGGATGGAAAATAATGTGGAGAAAGGTGGAGAATTTTAAATGGTGGGAAATTGAACGGTGTTGGTGTTGGGAGAGGTCCAAGTATGGGGTTCTTGCACACCAACCACTGAAAGTTCACATGTAGGGTAGTGAGCTATTTGTTGTGTGTTGAGCTTTATTTTAAGAGGATTGCTCCAATTATATGGGGCACTGGTGAGACAGGATCTGGAATATGTACAGATCTGCTGTACCTGCCTGAGGAAAGATTACCCTCAATGGAGGGTGAGCCGCATTGCTTTACCAGGTTGAATGGTGGGTTGGGATGGGGTCTGGCTGCTCCTCTGTAGAGAGAACGAACAAACTTGGTCTAAACTCTAGTTCGAAGAATGAGAGGTGATCTCATTGAAACACAAATTTTTACTGGATTTGATATGAATTTGATGTTTCCATTGCCTACAGTCTGAAATACAATTATCCCCCACTCTCAGCTGCCGGTCCATGCTGCTACCCAATCTTTAACCCCCTCTGGCCCAGTTTCACACAGCCTTGAGGGTAGGACTTCATCAAACCCCTGAAAGCCCTCTCAGAGATTGAATAGATGGAGGATGGCAGGAGAGAGGGAGAGCAGAAGATACGTGGGGGGGGGGGGGGGGGGGGGGGGGGAAGGGGATTGACAACAGCAGAGATGTTTCAGGCGAGGAACTCCAGTGATCTGGGATGTGCTGCCTGAATGGAGCTCAGTAGATTCACAGCATTGGGTAAAGGGAACTGGAGAAAGTCTGGACTGTGGGGAGGAATGGGGAGTGAGACTCAGCATGGAGCTCCACCATCAAGCTGGAACAAGCCTGATGGGCTGAGTGGACTCCTGTCATTCACCGATTCTCAAATCCAATCTGGAATTCCAGAGGGGGAGGGGATGTGGGACTTGTTCCCACCCTGTGCCTGGCTCTCCCTCTCCACGGTTCAGTAGTTGATAATCTCTCCTTATTTCTGCTCCTGATGTCCTAACTTAGATCCGTCCATACCTGGTAACCTTATCTTTCCGCTCTCTGTTCACAGCAAATAATCTGGGGAAACGTAAATGGAAACAAAGTGAGTATCAAGTCCTGAGTATAAAAGCGAACACTCGATCCAGAGAAGGTGTCTGCAACTAAGCGCTAGTGGGGAGAAGTGATGTTGGTGACAGGACAATGGGTGGAACAGGAAGTGAGTGAGAGAAGTGAAACAGAGAACTGGAAGGCAGAGTGAGGTGAGAGGGGTACAGGGGAGAGATAGTTTGGGGGGAGAGTGTGAGGGAGGCAGATAGGTAGACCGGGAGGAAGGAGAGGGAAATAGAGAAGAGAAGAAAGAGTGGCAAAGAGAAATGCAAGGGTTATGGCCACATCATGCAACACAGAACCCTCAGTCCATTGTGTCCATGCTGACCATTAGGTATCCAACTCCAACCACTTGGTCCGCACCCTACTCAGTCTTGGTAATTCAGGAGCTCATGCAAATGTTTCTTCAACACTGAAAATTTCTGCCTCCACCATCCCTTCAAGGAGATCATTCCAGATTCCAATCACCCTCTGAATGGATAAAGGTCTTCCTCGGATCCTCCTTAGACCAACACCCTCTGTCCCTAGACACATGTACCATTGGGAAACATTTCCTACAATCTATCTCTTACAGCATGGATACAGCTGCTTCGGCCTAACCTGTCCACACCGACCAAAATGCCTCAGATAAGCAAGTTCCATTTGCCTGTGTTTGGCCCATATCCCTCAATGTCTTTCATATCCATGTGCCTGTTCAAGAGTCTTTTAAATGCTGTTATAGTTCCTGCAAGAATGATCTCCACTGGCACCTAATTCCATGACCCAACATCCTCTGATTGAAAAAAGTGGTCTTCAGGTTCCTATTACATCTTGCCCCTTTCTCCTTAAATCTAGGACCTCTGACTTTTGATTGTCTATCCTGGATAAAAGACTCTATTCACTCTCCTCATGATTTTAAACACCCAAAACACATCACTCTCTCTAACTCAGGCCATCAAGCCATGAAAAATTCTGGTAAATTATTTCTAGATTATTTAGTCCTGTCCACTGTGCCTTCCCTCCACAGATGCTGCCTAACCTGCTCACTTCCCCTAGCAGCATGGTTTTCCCATCTATTCTTGGGCAGGGACAGACCTGGAGTGACAGAGCCCCAGAGGATGAATGGGTGGATGGGGCGGTGGTCGTCAGTGAATGGGGGGGAGGGGGGGGGGAGAGGTAGTAGGGTTTGGGTTGACAAGGACAAGGGCCTGCCAGTGGGTTGGGGTGATAGTCTGAGTTAATGGGGGGTTTGCACAGTGAGTGAGTGAGGGGTGACCCTTCACCGACTGTTGGTCACCCTCACTCCAGCTCCTTTCCCAGAAAGGTTTTCACCACTTTCTTTTGCCCGCAGATTATTACTGAAGCACTATTGTATCTCAAGTAACCGTACAGAGCTCACAGCCAATCAACTGCACAGCACGCTACGATTCTGCAAATGCTCAGCGGGACAGGGGATGGAAAGGGATGGAAGAACAGAGACTGCCAGAGACACTCTGGTGGATGGATAAACAGGAAAAAGAGGCAGGTTGAAAGAGGGAAAGAGAGAAAGTTGGAGGTGTTCATGTGTTAGTCCTGTCGAGCTGCTAAATTCTCACTGCAGTTATCACCTGAAGGTAATATTCTTTATTGGAGACTCAGCTGTGACCTGTGCTCACATCACACATCGTCACTACATGGACATGCACCTTTCAATGTTCTCAAAATTATTATGGGGAGAGACCTAGAGGAAACATATCTACAAGCAAAGGAAGGACACCACACAAACAGGCAAAGAAGTGGTGTTATAGACAGATTGAAACTCCAGGGGTTCAGCAAATGCGAGCTATGCTTTGCTTTGTGGCTTTTAAGCAATAAAAAATCATTTCAAAACTTGTCTTGTATTGGTTATGTATGTCTGGACCTCTCCTGGTGCCATGGATGGAGACAGGAGGGGGTGCAGGTGAATGTGTGACCCACAACTGATACAAGAGGAAGGACTTGGATTCCTGGGGCAGGGCAGCCAAACTGAATGGTCAGGCTCAGAGCTGGATTGGCAGGGTGAAGGGAAACCCACAATGATTCAGGACCGTCGGGTGCCTTCAGTAAATGAGTCTGCAAAGCAGATGAAACAGGCTGGAAGAAAGAAAACCAAGTAGAGGGTACAGTGGAGCAGCAGTTAGTGCTGCTGTCTGCCAGCTCTAATCCGTGTGCAGTTTATATGCTCTTCCTGTGTCCGTGGGTTCCCCTGGCACTCCTCCCACATCCCCTGCCCCACGGGGTGATCGGTCACTCTGGTAGCCCATCCTGGGCCACAGGTAAACTTTGTGGGCCAATACGATTGCACAGACTGGAAGGACTGAAAGGGCTTTCCTCATAAAGAAATCCAGAAATGTGTAAAGGTTTTGAAGGGGTTAATTGTTTGTAGTTCAGTGTGTGTGGTTGGGGTGAGGGGGGGGGGAGGAGGTAGTGGAGGACAATGCAGAGGCCATGGGAGGTTTGCAGTGACCAGTAGACATGGCTTACATAAAGTGCATGTGGAGAGAATGTTTCCACTAGTGGCAGAGTCTGGGACCAGAGGGCACAGCCTCAGAATGAAAGGACGGACCATAAGAATGGAGATGAGGTGAAATATCTTTCGCCAGACGGTGGTGAATCTGTGGAATTCATCACCATAGACAGCTGTGCAGGCCGTCATTGGGTATTTTCAAAGCAGAGGTTGACAGGTTCTTGACTAGTAAGGGGGTCAAAGGGTGCAGAGAGAAGGCAGGAGAATGGGTTGAGAGGGAAAGATAGTTCGGTCATGATTGAATGGCACAGTAGACTCGATGGGCCAAATGGCCGAACTCTGCTCGTAATTCCGGATTCATGGACAAGAGTGTCAGTGAATGTTGCTGCTGACCTGGTCAGTAAGGGGGTCAAAGGTTACAGAGAGAAGGCTGAAGAATGGGTTGTGAGGGAAAGATAGATCGGTCATGAATAAATGGCAGAGTCGACTCGATGGGCCAAATGGCCTAACTCTGTTCTTAATTCCGGCTTCATGGACATTAGTGTCAGTGAAATCTGAGGGTTACCATAAGAGATAGAGAGTAGTTCAGAACTGCTCTCTGGCTGTGATAGGATAGTTCACTTTCCAGATAACAGCTGTGAAGAAACTGTCCCTGAATCTGCAGGTGTGCGTTTTCACATTTAATACCTTTTGCCTGAGGAAAGAAGAGGTTGTGGCTAAGGTGTGATGTCCTTGATTATGCTGCTGGCCTTGCCGAGGCAGCATGAGATATAAATAGAGTCAATACAAGGGAGGTTGGTTTGTGTGATGGTCTGGGTTGCGTCCACAATTCGTGGTCTTGGATGGAGTTGTTCCCAAGCCAAGCAGAGATGCATCCTGATAAAGTTCCTCATGGCAGCCTGATCGAGACAATTGGTTTAGTTTAGTTCTGTTATTGCTGTCACGTGTACCGAGATGCAATGAAGTATTTTATTTTGCATACTATCCAGCCACAGCTTGCCTGTACCAGGCCCATATCCCCTCAACCCTTGATAGAAACAAGGAACTGCATATCTTTTTTGCATTCATTGTTTCATTCAATCATTCATTCATTCTTCTGTATCTCTCCACATCGCTATCTATATCTCTCGTTTCCATTATCCCTAACCAGTCGGAAGAAGGGACTCGACCTGAAACGTCACCCATTCCTTCTCTCCAGAGATGCTGCCTGTCCCGCTGAGTTACTCCAACTTTTTGTGGCTATCAAGGAACTGCAGATGCTGAGTTACTCCAGCACTCTGTGTCTATCCCTTCAAACACCCCCTTCTATGTAGCTGTCAGTGGCTTTCAAATGTCATAATTGTAGCTGCTTCTACCATCGCATCTGACAGCTCCATATGTACACAGCCCTCTGTATGGGGAAGCAGTTGCCTCTTGTATCCCTTTTAAATCTTTTCCCTCTCTGCGTCAACGTATGCCCTTTAGTTTTAGACTCTCTTCTCTAATACCCAATAACTTGGCCTCCACAGCCAGCAAAGAATTCCACAGGTTCACCACCCTCTGACAAACAGCTTTCAAACACACATCACGGGTTAACCCAATCACCCCCCGGATAACTCTCATGAGCCTCTTCTGGACCTTCTTCCCTCTCTCGGCTCCTTCAACCTAATCAAGATTCTTGATTAGTCCGGGCGTCAAAGGTTGTAGCAGCAACTTAGTCCTTCCCAATAAAGTCCTTAAGCTTACCACTTTTACGAAAGGAGTGGAGTGAACATTCTTGACGCAAACAACGACAGAGATCTTCATGACGTTTCAGTTTAATTAGTCGTTTATTGAAGTAGTTATACAAACAGATTAGTATATCTCTAGTCATTGACTTGGTAAGAATTGTATCCCACCACAGCTCCTCTCGTGTCTATCGCATAACATCGCGGTCTTCCCAATTATAATTCTGGCCCCTCCCCTGGCTCCTCCCAGTCCATATATGCACATATGCCCATGTATGTAAGCCTAGTATTCATCTGACGACAACCCCCAAAAATAGGATACAAAAGAATATAATATGCTAAGACAGCTAGCAAATACACATGGCTCCGACAAAGGTTATGGGGAGAAGGCAGGAGAATGGGGTTGAGAGGAAAAGATAGATCAGCCAGGATTGAATGGCAGAGTAGACTCGATGGGCTGAATAGCCTCATTCTGCTCCTATGCATTATGAACATCATACTATAAACACGTACAATATATAGAATAGATGACCAGTGATAGTTTGATTCAGACTGGCTCACCCAGGGAAGACACAGGGCTGTGGCGAAAGGATGTTATTCTGACTGGAGGCCTATAACCAGTGGAGTTCCACAGGGATTAGTGCTGGCACCTATTTTAACAGTATATATACTAATGATAGCGATGAAAATTAGTTGGCCAGTAAATGTGCAGATGATGCACAAATTGGTGCTCAGGGACAGTGAAAAAAAGACTCAAATGTATAAATAACTTAGTTACAGATGTGAGCGGAGAAATGGCAGGCAGTGTTTACCCGGGCAAATATGCGGAATTGCATTTTGGGAGGTTGAATATAAGGGGAAAATTTAGTTTTTACAACATAAAGTGGGGAGTGCCTGGAATGTGCTGTTGGGAGTGATGGTAGAGGCAGATATGATAGTGGGATTTAAAAGGCTTTAGACAGGCTCATGGATATGCAGGGGATGGAGGGATATGGATTATGTGCATGCAGGGGGGATTGGTTTAATTTGGCATCAGGTTCGGCACAATATTCGATAAATGAGGGGATGAAGGGTGGAGACTCCATCAACGTGGGCAAAGCCATGATAGCGGCTCAGTGGCTGGCTGATCCCAACAGCAAGCACCCAAGGAAGAGCAGCAGACTGCATGCTAAGTGGATACCTCTGTATCAGAGGGTGGTCGAGCGGGGTTCGAGAGATTGCAGGGCTGTATCATTACCGTGGATGGTAAGGTGGAGGCTCTGATTCCATGGTGTGCCTGCCACTGAGGGAGAGCTGAGAACCACAGCAAGGCAGTAGCTGACTGATACGGAGTGGGGAATGGACTGGATTCTGTGATGTTGGTGGTGGGAGGGAGAGATGCTCTCAGTCATACAGCACAGTGGCAGTGCCTCCAGCCGTGCAGTGACCACCCACACACCCGTCTACACTGATCCCACATTCACCCACTTCACTCTCCCCACATTCACACCAACACCCCCCCAGCACACGCACACCCTGAGGGCAATTCAAAACAGCCAATAAACCCACCCACCATCACAACTCAAATTGCAGCAGGATCTTGATCAGTTGGCCATGTGGGCTGAGAAATACTTGATGGAATTTAACACTGAGAAATGTGAGGTGTTGCATTTTGGAAAGTCAAACATGGGCAAGACCTACACAGTGAATGTTAAGGCTCTGGGGAGTGTTGGAAAGCAGACAATCTAGGAGTGCAGATACATAGTTTGTTGAAAGTGACATCACAGGCAGATCGGGCGGTCAAAACGGCTTTTTGGCACATTGGCCTTCATCATTCAGAGTATTGAGTATAAAAGTTGGAAGGTCATGATTTAGTTGTATCAGACGTTGGTGAGGCAGCATTGAGAGGGTTGTGTCCAGTTCTGGGCACCATGACATAGGAAAGATGTCAAGATGGAAAGGGTGCACAGAAGATTTATGAGGATGTTGCCAGGACTCGAGGGCCTGAGCTACAGGGAGAAGTTGAGCAGGCTGGGACTCTATTCCTTGCAGCGCAGGAGGATGAGGGGTGATCGTATAGACGTGTACAAAATCATGAGAAGAAACGATAGGGTAGTCGCACAAAGTCTCTTGCCCAGAGTAGGGGAATCACAAACCAGAGAACATAAGTTTAAGGAGAGGGGAAAAGATTTAATAGGAAACTGAGCAGTAACGTTTTCACAGAGAGGGTGGTGGGTGTATGGAACGAGCTGCCGGAGTTGAGGCAGGTACTAGATTCAGGATTCAAGATTCAAGATTCAATTTATTGTCACATGTACAGTGAAATTTGAGTTACCATACAGCCATCTATCTATATACAAAAACTCTTGTTTGTTTGTTTATTTGTGACTGAACTTCAGCCAAAACTGTACTAGATAGCACAACATTTTTAGGCCCACCTATCAGACTGACTAGACCAAGCGGACCAGCTGGGCCCAAACTCCTCCCGCATTCGCGCAGCGCCCGATCCCCTCTTTCCCCCCCCCTCCTCTCCCCCCACCTCTCCTCTCCCCCCTCTCCTCTCCCCCACTCCTCTGCCCCCCTCTCCTCTGCCCCCCTCTCCTCTGCCCCCTCCTCTGCCCCCCTCTCCTCTGCCCCCCTCCTCTCCCCCCTCTCCTCTCCCCCCTCTCCTCTCCCGCCCTCTCTCCTCTCCCCCTCTCTCTCCCACCCTCTCTCCTCTCCCCCTCTTCTCCCCCCTCTCCTCTCTCACCCTCTCTCCTCTCCCCCCTCTCTCTCCCACCCTCTCTCCTCTCCCCCCTCTCCTCTCCGCCCTCTTCTCCCCCTCTCCTCTCTCCCCCCTGCTCTCCCCCCCTCCTCTCCTTGACCCCCTCTCCTCCCTCGCCCCCTCTCCTCCCTCGCCCCCTCTCCTCCCTCGCCCCCTCTCCTCCCTCACACCCCTCTCCTACCTCCCTCGCCTTCCTCCCCCTCTCCTCCCTCCCCCTCTCCTCCCTCCCCCTCTCCTCTCTCCCCCTCTCCTCTCTCCCCCCTCTCCTCTCTCCCCCCTCTCCTTTCCTCCCTCCCCACTCCTCCCTAGGAGATAGATTTAAACTTTAAAATGTGAATAACTTTAAAAAATATAACACCTATTTCGATGAAACGTCTTCCAATAAGACCACCGGATGATGGTAAGGTGGGCTTAAAATTGTCGTGCTAACGTGTACCGTTTTGGCTGTAGTCCCGGAACAAGCAAACAAGAGTTTTTGTATAAAGATTTTATTTGCTGCTGAGCTGTTAAAGATAACCCCCACTTAAAAGCTCCCCAAAACCCCCCTACATTAACTGAAATTGAGTTAAGGTTGTTTTAAAGAACCCCAGTCACACACTCCTTCCCCCCCTCCACCAAATTTATCCCCCCTCCCCTCACCTGATCAATACCTATCTCTTTTTAATATCATGCCAAGAGGTAGGAAGACCTCCGAGGTCATGCAGACCTCCGAACCCCTCTGAATTTGGCAGAAAGCTTCCCCCTTCTTATTTCATTTCTGCCATTCCGACATTGGAAGCAGTGGAATCAATCCTTGTATTTCCAACTCATGAGAGATGCCCCGCTGTCATTCGACTCCAGGTACATCTACCACAAGAACAACGAGTCATCATCAGAGTCGATGCTGGTCGGCAAGTGAGAAATGAGGATATCACGAGAACAACTTTAGCTGAATTCATGGAATTGTGTTCTCGAGATCAATTTGCAAGAACACTGTACTACGCTGATGTATGCTTTATTAGCCAAGTATGTTTTGCAACATACGAGAAATTTCATTTGACATACAGTCATACCAATAAAAAGCAAGAGAACACACAAAATACATTTTAACATGAACATCCACTACAGTGACTCCTCCGCATTCCTCACTGGGATGGAAGGCAAGAAAAAAAGTTCAATCTCTCCCTTCTTTGCCCTCCAGCTGTCGGGGGCCTCTAACCTTCCGTTGACGGAACGATCTTAACTCCCGGAGTCGGTGGCGGGCCTTCCTCTTTGGGGCGATCCAGCTCCTGCATCGGGGTGGGTGGGGGAGAGGGGGGGTTCTCAACTCCCCCACGCTGGGCGATCTGACCCCGGGTCGGGGCTTGTCGAACGACGTGCGACTTGCAGCCCCCGACCGGTCTGAACCCGAGACTGCGAACTCCTCGATGTTAACGTCCGCGGGCCGCTGCTGGAGGGTCGATCCAAGGCAAGGGATCGCACACTCAGATGGAAGTTGGAAAAGGACAGACAGTCTCTGGGCGATGCAGCCATCGTGCGGTGCCGCTGGTGGTTACGATACTAGTGTTGAAGATAATCTTGGAGGAGAGTGCATCCGCGATTAAGGTTAATATATATAACGGAGGTCGATCTAAACTCTGTGACAGTGACCCTGAGAAGAGGCTTGAGTCTGATTAGATGGGTGTTATTTGCTACAATAACCACAGGTTGCCAGGACTTAAAGGGAACGTTTTCGACGGCTCGGGTTGTATTGCATAGAGCGCAGGAGGATGACAGCTGGTGTACAAAATCAGGAGAGAAATAGATAAGTTAGATGGACAGAGTCTTTTTTTGAGTAATGGTATCAAGGACAAGGGAGCAGTTGGTAATTGTGCAAAAAGACAAATGATTAAGAACCGTACGGACAACGTTTGTACACAGAGGGTGGTTGGTATATTGGGCGGACTGTCAGAGTGGTTAGTTCAGGTCGGGACTATAACGACATTGGCAAAGAACATTTGGGCAGGTAGCGCTCCCTTAGTACTTCCCCTCCCACAGTGTGGCGCTCCCTTAGTACTGCCCCTCCCACAGTGTGGCGCTCCCTTAGTACTTCCCCTCCCACAGTGTGGCGCTCCCTTAGTACTGCCCCTCCCACAGTGCAGCGCTCCCTTAGTACTTCCCCTCCCACAGTGTGGCGCTCCCTTAGTACTGCCCCTCCCACAGTGCGGCGCTCCCTTAGTACTGCCCCTCCCACAGTGCGGCGCTCCCTTAGTACTGCCCCTCCCACAGTGCAGCGCTCCCTTAGTACTTCCCCTCCCACAGTGTGGCGCTCCCTTAGTACTGCCCCTCCCACAGTGTGGCGCTCCCTTAGTACTGCCCCTCCCACAGTGTGGCGCTCCCTTAGTACAGCCCCTCCCACAGTGCAGCGCTCCCTTAGTACTGCCCTCCCACAGTACGGCGCTCCCTTAGTACTGCCCCTCCCACAGTGCGGCGCTCCCTTAGTACAGCCCCTCCCACAGTGCGGCGCTCCATCAGTACTGCCCCTCCCACAGTGCGGCGCTCCCTTAGTACAGCCCCTCCCACAGTGCGGCGCTCCATCAGTACTGCCCCTCCCACAGTACAGCTCAACATTAATCTCCCATCCGCTATGTCCCCAAGCTGGCTACCACCCAAGTCTTTCTCACCCAAGATGGTACCTCACATTCCCCTTACTCCAAGCTGGCAGCGTCCCAATCCCTAATTCCCCTAAGATGGCTTCCATCCAGTCCCAATAGTCCCCAAAGCTGACATCCTGACATCCCTTACCCCCATAAACTGGCTACCTCCCATTCCCTTTTTACCCAACCTGGCTACATTCCATTCCCCCAACTCCCCCTAGCTGGCTACCTCCCATCCCTTACTCGCCCAATCTGGCTAACTCCCATTACTTTTTTTTCCCAACCTGGCTGCCTCCCATTCCGCTTACACCCCTAAGCTGGCTGTTTCCCATCCCTTACTCCCCCAAGCTGTCTTCTTCTCATTCCCAATACACCCCCAACATCCCATCACCCTTACTCGCCCAAGCTGGCATCCTCTCACCCCTCCCCCCCCCTCAATCTGTCCACGTCCCAAACGTTACACCCCAAGCTGGCTGCCTCCCATCTATTACTCGCCTAAGTTGGTGACCTCACATTCCGCTTCCTCCCCTAAACTGTCTACCACCCAACCCATTCATCCCCAAGCTGGTAGCTCCCATTTCCCTAACTCCCCCAAGCTGGCAACCTCCCATACGTCACTTCTCCCACACGTCACTCCCTACCTCCACCACTTACTAACCTAAGCTGTTTTCCTCCCTTTCCACTCAATATCCCAAGCTGTCTATATCCCATCCCTTACTCCCATGAGCGGCCTGCCGACCATCCCTTACTCCCCCAAGCTGACCACCTCCCATCCCTTACTCCCCCAATCTGGCCACGTCCAATCCCTTACTCCCGCTAGGTTGCTACCACCCATCCCTTACCCCCCCCCCCCTAAACTAGCTACCTCTAATCCCCTACTCCCCCAAACTGGCTAACTCCCATTCACCGGACTCCCACAAGCGGGGTTCCTCCTATCCCTTACTCCCACAAGCGGGCTTCCTCCCATCCCTAACTTCTCCAAGCAGTCTTCCTCCCATTCCCAATACTCCCACAAATTCCCAACCCACTTACTCCCCCAAGCAGGCATCCTCACATCCCTTACCCCTCTAAGCTGGCAACCTCCCATTCGTTATTCCCCCAAGCTGGCTACCACCCAACCGTTTCTCCCCCAAGCTGGCAGTCTCCCAATCCCTAATTCGCCTAAGCTGGCTTCATTTCAGCCACAGTACTCTCCCAACCTGGCATGCTCACATCCCTTACCCCCGTAAGCTGGCTATCTCCCATCCCTTACTCCCCCAAGCTGGCTATCTCCCATCCCTTACTCCCCCAAGCTGGCTACCTCCCATTCCCTTGTTTCCCAACCTGACAACCTCCAATTCACGGAGCTCCCCGAAGCTGGCTTCCTCCCGTTGGGCTCATTCCCACACCCCCCATTCTCTCCTCCCCCAATCCCAATCTTACTCTCCCCACACTCCCCCTTTCCCCACGACCTCCCCTTTTCCCAGTACCCCTATTCCCCCACCACCAAGCCCCCTCCGGACGACCCCTGTTGTCTCCCTCCCCAGTCCCCATTCTCAGACCCCGCCACCATTCTCTCTCCCCCAGACACACTCTTACTCTCCCCCACCCCCCCTTTCCCCAGCACACCCCTTTCCCCTACTCTCTCTTGCCCCCAGCACCAACAGGTCCGGGGGGGGGGGGGGGGGGGGGGGGGGGAGCACATCAGTGAAAGGTCCGGGGGGGGGGGGGGGGGGGGGGGAGGGGCGGGGTGCTGGTGCAGGACTCCCAAAAGGTAAATCTGCAGGTCGAATCGGTGATAAAGAAAGCAAACTCAATGCTCGTATTTATTTCGAGGGCTTGTATACAAAAACAGCGAAGTAATGTTCAGGATCTATAAGGCGCTGGTAAGGTGGCAGATAGAATATATTGAGCAATTTTGGGCACCATGTCTGAGCTGTCTCCAAATGCCAAATTCGCCTAAGCTGGCTTACTTCCAGTCCCAAAACTTCCTCCAGCTGGCATCCTCACATTCCCGTACTCCCCAATCTGGCTACCTCCCATTTCCTTGTTTCCTAACCTGGCGACTACCATCCGCGAACTCCCCGAAGCTGGCTTCCCCCCATCCCTTACTTCCCCAAGCCGGATTCCACCCATTCCCCTTCAACCCTCAACATCCCATTCCCCTTACTCTCCCCAGCTGGCTTCCTCCCATCCCAAGCTCTCCCAAGCTGGCTAAGTCCTAACCATTACTCCCCCATGCATGCTACCTCCCATTCCCCTTACTCCCACAAGCTGGCTACCTCCCATTCTCCATACTCCCACAAGCTGGCTATCTCCCATTCTCCATACTCCCACAAGCTGGCTACCTCCCATTCTCCATACTCCCCCATGCATGCTACCTCCCATTCTCCATACTCCCACAAGCTGGCTATCTCCCATTCCCCTTACTCCCACAAGCTGGCTATCTCCCATTCCCCTTACTCCCACAAGCTGGCTATCTCCCATTCCCCATACTCCCACAAGCTGGCTATCTCCCATTCTCGTTACTCCCACAAGCTGGCTACCTCCCATTCTCCATACTCCCACAAGCTGGCTATCTCCCATTCTCGTTACTCCCACAAGCTGGCTACCTACCAAGGGCATTGGTGAGACCACACCTGGAGTATTGTGTACAGTTTTGGTCGCCTAATCTGAGGAAAGACATTCTTGCCATAGAGGGAGTACAGAGGTTCACCAGATTGATTCCTGGGATGGCAGGACTTTCATATGAAGAAAGACTGGATAGACTCGGCTTGTACTCGCTGGAATTTAGAAGATTGAGGGGGGATCTTATAGAAACTTACAAAATTCTTAAGGGGTTGGACAGGCTAGATGCAGGAAGATTGTTCCCCATGTTGGGGAAGTCCAGAACAAGGGGTCACAGTTTAAGGATAAGGGGGAAGTCTTTTAGGACCGAGATGAGAAAGTTTTTTTTCACACACAGAGTGGTGAATCTGTGGAATTCTCTGCCACAGAAGGTAGTTGAGGCCAGTTCATTGGCTATATTTAAGAGGGGGTTAGATGTGGTCCTTGTGGCTAAAGGGATCAGGGGGTATGGAGAGAAGGTAGGTACGGGATATTGAGTTGGATGATCAGCCATGATCATATTGAATGGCGGTGCAGGCTCGAAGGGCCGAATGGCCTACTCCTGCACCTATTTTCAATGTTTCTATGTTTCTAACCCTTACTACCCCAAGCGGGATTCTTCCCATCCCCTAACGCCATTATGCGGGCTCACTCCCATTCCACTTACTCCCCGAATCTGGCTTCCTCCCATTCCCAATACTCTCCCAAGCTGGATTCCTAACATTCCCATTAATCCAGCAAGCTGTCCAGTTCCCATCCCTTACACACACTAGCCGGCCATGACCCATCCCTTACCCCCCTAACCTGGCTAACCCACATCCCCTAACTCCCCCAGGATGGCTACCTCCCATTTCATTTTTTCCCCAACATGGCTACCTCCAATTCTCCGAACTCCCCCAAGCTGGCTTCCTCCCATTTGTTACTCCCCCAAGCTGGGCTACCTCCAACCGCTTACTCCCCAAAGCGGACTACCTCCCATCCCTTACTCTCCCAAGCTGGCTACCTGCCGTCCCTTACTACCCAAAGCTGGCTTTCTCCCATCCACGATCTCCCCCAGATGGTTATCTCCCATTCCTCATAATCCTCCAAGCTGGCTACCTCTCAACCCGTAATTCTCCCAAAGCTAGCTTCGTCCCATTCCTAATACACCCCCAACCTGGCTGCCTCCCATTCTTCTTCCTCTTACTCCACCCAACCTTTTCACCCGCAAGCTGGTACCTCCCATTCCCCTTACTCCAAGCTGGCTGCGTTCCAATCCCTAATTCCCCTAACCTGGCTTCCTTCCAGTCCTAATACTTCCCCAAGCTGACATCCTCACATCCCTTACCCCAGTAAGCTGGCTACCTCCCATTCCCTTTATTTCCCAACCTGGCTACATTCCATTCCCTGAACTCCCCCAAGCTGGATAACTCCTATCCCTTACTTGCCGAATCTGGCTTCCTCCAATTCCTTTTTATCCCAAACTGGCTGCCTCCCATTCCGTTTACACCCCGAAGCTGGCTGCTTCCCATCCCTTACTCCCCCAAGCTGTCGTCCTCCCATTCCAAATACACCCCCAGCTTCCCACCACCCTTACTCCCCCTAGCTGGCATCCTCACACCCCTTAACCCCCTTAAGCTGGCTACCTCCCATCTGTTACTCCCCCAAGACGGCTACCTCACATTCCCCTTCCTCCCCCAAGCTGTCTACCACCCAACCCATTCATCCCCAAGCTGGTAGCTCCCATTATCCCAACTCCCACAAGCTGGCAACCTCCCATACGTCACTCCCCCAAGCTGGCTACCTCCACCCCTTACTCCCCAAAGCTTGCCTCCTCCCTTTCATTGCAATATCCCAAGCTGTCTATAATCTCATCCCTTACTCCCACTAGCGGGCTACCTGCCATCCCTTACTCCCCCAAGCTAGCTTCCTCCCATCGCATACTGCCCCAAACTGTCGACTTTCGCTTCACATCCTTCTAATCTGGCTAACTCCCATTCCCCGAACTTGCCCTATGCCCCAATCTGGCTATGTCCAATCCCTATTCCTGCTAGCTGGTTACCACCCATCTTTTACCCCCCCCCCTCCCTAAGCTGGCTACCTCTCCACAAAGATGACTACCTCCCATTCCCTTTTTTCCAACTTGGCTACCTCCCATTCACCGGACTCCCACCAGCTGGCTTCCTCCCATCCCTTACTCCCTCCCCCAAGCCGGCCACTTCCCATCCCTAACACCTTCAAGCGGTCTTCTTCCCATTCCTAATACTCCCCCAACTTCCCAACCCACTTACGCCCTCCCCCAAGCTGACATCCTCAGATCCCTTACCCCTCTAAGCTGGTAACCTCCCATCCATTATTCCCCCACTCAAGCTGGCTTCCTCCCACCGCATACTGCCCCAAACTGACGACTTTCGCTCCACATCCTTCCAACATGGCTAACTCCCATTCCCCTAACTTCCCCAAGCTGACTACCTCCCACTCCGACTTCGCTCCACATCCTTCCAACATGGCTAACTCCCAATCCCCTAACTTCCCCAAGCTGACTACCTCCACTCCTTCCTCCCCCAATCTGGCTGCATCTCCTCCTCCCCCAATCTGGCTGCGTCCAATCCCTTACTCCCGCTAGCTGGCTGCCAACCATCCCTTACCCCCCCCCCCCTAAACCAGCTACCTCTCATCCCCTACTCCCCCAAACTGGCTATCTCCCGTTCTCTTTTTTCGTTGCAAGGCTACCTCCCATTCACCGGTCTCCCATAAGCTGGCTTCCTCCCATCCCTTACTCCCACAAGCTGGCCACTTCCCCATCCCTATCTTCTCCAAGCGGAATTCCATGCCATTCCCAAATACTCCCCCAACTCCCCAAACCACTTACCCCCCAAGCTGGCATCCTCATAACCCTTACCCCTCTAAGCTGGTTACCTCCCATTCTCTTGTTTTGCCAACCTGACAACCTCCCATTCCCTGAACTCCCCGAAGCTGGCTTCCTCCCAGCCCTTACTTACCCAAGCCTGATTCCACCCATTCCTGTATCCCCCAAGCTGATTACCTCCCAACACTTACTCTCCGAAGTTGGTGACCTCCATCACTTACTCCCCCAAGCGGGCTTCTTCCATTCCCCTCAATATCGCAAGCTGGCTATATCCCATCCCTTACTCCTACTAGCTGGCTATCTGTCATCCCTTATTCCCCCAAGCTGTCTTTCTCCCATCCCTATCTCCCCCAAGATGGCTACCTCCCAACCCAGAATTCCCCCAAATCTGGCTTCCTCCAATACTCCCCCAATATGGCTGACTACCATTCCACTTACTCCCCCAAGCTGGCCTGGCCACAAACTGGCGACATTCGCTCCACTTATCCTTCCAACCTGGCTACCACCCATTCCCCTTACTAACCCCAAGATGAATACCTCCAATCCCTTACCCCCCAACCTGGCTACGTTGAATTCCCTACTCCCCCAAGCTGGCTACCTCCCATTCCCTTTTTTCCCACCTGGCTTCCTCCCATTCCCTTTTTCCCAACCTGGCTTCCTCCCATCCCTTACTCCCCCAAGCTGGCCACTTCCCATCCCTTACTCCCCCAAGCTGGCCACTTCCCATCTCTTACTCCCCCAAGCTGGCCACTTCCCATCTCTTACTCCCCCAAGCTGTTTTCCTCCCATTCCCAATACACACACAACTTCCCACCCCACTTACTCCCCCCAAGCTGACATCCTCACATCCCTTATCCCCCCCCCCCCCAAGCTAGCCGACCTCCCAGCCATTAATCGCCCAAGCTGGCTACAACAACCCCTTTCTCCCCAAGCTGGAACCTCCCTTTCCCCTTACTCCCCAAGATGGCTGTCTCCCAAAGCCTAATTCGCCTAAGCTGGCTTCCTTCCAGTCCCAATACTCCCCCAAGCTTACATCCTCATATCCTTTCCCCCCCCGTAAACTGGCTACATCCCATCCCTTGCATCCCCAAGCTGGCAACCTCCCATTCCCTTGTCTCCCAACCTGGCGACATCCCATTCCGCATACTCCCCGAAGCTGGCTTTTCTCCCATCCTTTACTTCGCAAGCCGGATTCCACCCATTCCCCATACTCCTCCATCGGACTACCTCCCAAGCAATACTCTCCCATCACACTTCGCAACCTGGCTTCCCTCCATACCCTCCCCCCCCCCTGGCTGGCAACACCCATTCATTTCCCCTTACTCTCCCAGCTGGCTTACTCCCATCCCTACTGCCCCAAGCTGGCTACGTCCTAACCATTACTCCCCCGTGCATGCTATCTCCCATTCCCTTACTCCCACAAGCTGGCTACCTGCCAACCGTTACTACCCAAGCGGGCTTCCTCCCATCCCTTACTACCACTAGGTGGTTACCACCCATCCCTTCCCTAAGCAGGCCAACCTACATCCCGTAACTCGCCAAGCTGGTTACCTCCCATTCCCTTTAGTTCCCAACATGGCTACCTCCAATTCCCCGAACTTCCCCAAGCAGGCTACCTCCCATCGGTTACTCTCCAAGTTGGCTACCTACCTTTCCGATGTTTCCCAACCTGGTGACCTCACATTCACCCAACTCCCACCCCTTACTTCTCCAAGCCAGATTCCACCCATTCCCCGTACTCCCTCAAGCTGGTGACCTCCCATCCCTTACTCAACCAAGCTGGTGACCTCCATCCCTTACTCCCCCAACCGGCTTCCCTCCATACCCCTTCCTCCCCATCTGGCACATCCCATTCCCCTTAGTCTACCAAGCAGGATTTCTCCTATCCATTACTGCACCAAGCTGCCTTAGTCCTAACCATTACTCCTCCATGCTAGTTAGCTCCCATTCCCCATTACTCCCACAATCTGGCTACCTCCCTTCCTCCCACAAGCTGTCTACCTCCCAACACTTACTCCGGCAAGCGGACGTGCACCATCCCCCTAACCTACTCATGCTGGCTAACTCCCATTCCCCTTACTCCCCAAGCTGGCTTTGTCCCATTCCCCTTACTCCCCCAAGCTGGCTTTGTCCCATTCCCCTTACTCCCCCAAGCTGGCTTTGTCCCATTCCCAATACTCACCAAGCTGTATTCCTGCCATTCCTCTTAATCCAGCAAGCTGTCAACGCCATCCCTTACTCCCACTAGCTGGCTACCACCTATCCTTACCCCCTAAGCTGGCTAACCCACATCCCCTAACTCCCTCAGGTTGGCTACCTCCAATTCCTTTTTTCCCCCAACATGGCTACCACCAATTCCCCAAACTCCCCAAACTTGCTTCCTCCCATTTGTTACTCCCCCAAGCAGGCTACCTCCCATCCTTCCTTTACTCTCCCAAGCTGGGCTACCTGCCATCCCTTATTCCCCGAAGCTGTCTTTCTCCTATCCCCTAACTCCCCCAAGACGGTTACTTCCCATTCCCCATAATCCTCCAAGCTGACTACTTACCAACCATAATTCACCCAATGCTGGCTTCCACCCTTTCCCAATACACACCCAAGCCGGCTACCTCCCATTCTTCTTCCTCTTACTCCACCGAAGTTGGCTACCTCCCATCCTCTACTACCCCAAGCTGGCTACCACCCATTCCCTTTATTTCCGAAACAGGCTACATTTCATTCCCAGAACTCCCCCAAGCTGGATACCTCCCATCGCTTAGTCCCCCAATCTGGCTACCTCCCATTCCTTTTTTCCCCAACCTGGCTGTCTCCGATTCCGCTTACACCTCGAAGCTGGCTACTTCCCATCCTTACTCCCACAAACTCTCTTCCTCCCATTCCCAATACACCCCAACTTCCCACCACCCTTACTCCCCCAAGCTGACATCCACACACCCTTTACCCCCCCCCCCCCCACCTCCAACCTTTCCCCCCCCTAAGCTGGCTATAAACTGCCTACCTCACAATCCCCTTCCTCCCCCAAGATGTCTACCACCCAACCCATTCATCCCCAAGCTGGTTCCTCCCATTCCCCTAACTCCCCAAGCTGGCAACGTCCCATAGGTCACTCACCCATGCTGGCTACCTCCATCTTTTACTCCCCCAAGCTGGCTTCCTCCCACCGCATACTGCCCAAAACTGTCGACATTTGCTTCACATCCTTCCAACCTGGCTAACTTCCATTCCACTAATTCTATGAAGATGACTACCTCCCATCCCTTACTCCCCCCAATCTGGCTACCTCCAATCCCTTACTCCCACTAGCTGGCTACCTGCCATTCCTTACTCCCCCAAGCAGTCTTTCGCCCATCCCCAAACTTCCCCAAGTCGGCTACATCCAATTCCCCATAATCTCCGCAGCTGGCTACTTGTGATTCCCCCAAATCTGGCTTCTTCCCATTCCCAACACCCCCCCCCCCCAATAGGGCAGCCTCCCATTCCACTTACTTCCCAAAGCTCGCTACTACCCAACCCTACTCTCCCAAATCTGTTACCTCCCATTCCCCTTACTCCCACATGCTGGCTTCCTCCCATCCCATACTCCCCCAAGCTGGCTACCTCCATTCCCTTTACTCCACCAAGCTGGCATCCTCACATCCCTTACCCTCCCTTCAGCTGGCATTCTACCATTCCCGTTGCTCCTCCAAACTGGCTCCATCCAAAACCTAATTTCCCCAAAGTTGGCTTCCTCCCAGTCCCTTACTCCTTCAAGCTGTCTTGCTTCCATTCCAATAATTTCCCAATCTGGCTTCCTCCCATATGTTACTTCCCCAAGCCAGCTACTTCCCATCCTTTACTCCCCCAAGCTGGCTTCCTCCCATTCCCCACAATATCCCGTTGGCAATCTCTGATCTCTTACTCCCACTAGCTGTCTACCTGCCGTGCCTTACTCCCCTAAGATGGCTTTCTCCCATCACCTAACTCCTCCGAGACGGTTACCCCCCCATTCCCCATAATCCTCCAAGCTGGCTACCTCCGAACCCGTAATTCCCCCAAATCTGGCTTCTTTCCATTCCCAGTACTCCCCCAAGCTGGCTGCCTCCCATTCCCCTTACTCCCCAAAGCTGGCTACCACCCATCCCTTTCTCCCAAACTGGCATCTTCCATTCATTCCCCTCACTCCCCCAGGCTGACTCCCTCCCATCCCTATCTCCCGCAAGCTGGGAACGCCCATTCCCCGTTACTCCCAAAGCTGGCTTCCTCCCATCTTTCCTTCCATCCGTTTTTCTCCTATGCTGGTTTCCTCCCATCCCTTACTCCCCCAAGCTGGCTACTTACCATCCCTTAATCCCCCTAGCTGGCTACTTCCCATCCCTTATTCCCCATGCTGCCATCCTCCCATTCCCAATACTCCCCCAACATCCCACCACACTGAGTCCCAAGCAGGCATCCTCACATCCCTTACCCCCCTAAGATGGCTGCCTCCCATTTCACTTACTCCCCCAAGCTGGCTACCACCCAACCCTTTCTCCCCCAAGCTGGTACCGCCCATTCCACTTACTCCCGCAAGCTGGCTTCCTCCCATCCCTTACTCCCCCAGGCTGGCTACCTCCCATTCTCCTTACTCCACCAAGCTGGGAGGTAATCAGCTGGGGGACTACAAGCAATGGGTGGAATCAGGCTAGGAGAAGCAATGGGTGGGAGGAAGCCAGCTTCGGGGAGTTCTGGAAATGGGAGGTGGTCAGGTTGGGAAACAAGGCAATGGGAGGTAGCCAGCTTGGGGGAGTAAGGGATGGGGGGTAGCCAGCTTGGGGGAGTAAGGGATGGAGGATGCCAGCTTGGGGGAGTAAGGGATGGGAGGTAGCCAGCTTGGGGGAGTAAGGGATGGGGGTAGCCAGCTTACGGTGGTAAGGGATGGGAGGATGTCAGTTTGGGGGAGCACTGTGACTAGAACGAAGCCCGCTTAGGCGAATTGGGGATTGGGAGACAGCCAACATGGGGGAGTAAGGGGAGTGGGAGGTAACAGCTTGGTGAGAAATGGTCGGGTGGTAGACAGCTTGGGGATTAACGGAGGGTGAGGAAGGGATATGGAGGGCAGCCAGGTTGTGAAGTGTGATGGGAGGAAGCCAGCTTGGGGGAGGGAGTAAGGGATGGGTGGTTACCAGCTTGGGAGAGTAAGGTTTGGGAAGTAGTTAGTTCCACGGAGTACGGGGAATGAGTGGAATCCCGCTTGGGAAGTATGGGGTGGGAGGAAGCCAGCTTCGGGGAGTTCGGTGAATGTGAGGTCGCCAGGTTGGGAAACATGGGAATTCAGGATATCTTTATTTGTTATCCAAAAACAAGTCTTTTGGATGAGATTTGGTCACCCACAGTCCAACAATATGAGCAGTAAAATAAGCAAATTACACAACCCCAACCAACACAAAACACAACAAAAATAAAGAAACATCCATCACAGTGAGTCTCCTCCAGTCACCTCCTCACTGTGATTGAAGGCCACGATGTCTTTCCTCTTCCCCTGATGTCTTCTCCTGCGGTCAGGCTGTTGAAGCTGCCACGTTCCAGGCCACGCCGGACGGTGTAAGGTCCGCGGTGAGCCGACCCAAGCTCCGCGATCCGGGGCGGGTGAACACGCTGCAGCTGCCGGAGCTCCCGATGTCGGCATCCATGCGGCCCGAGCCAAAGGCGAGTCGCAGCCGCTCCCGCAGCCTCGAAGACAGCCGGCTCCGCTAATGGTGAGTCCGGTCGGTCCGCGGGCTCTGTGAACCAGAGCCCAGGTGGTCCCGGGTGGAGGCCGCCAGCTCCAGGTGTTTGGCCGATGGTAAGCCGCAGCAGGAACGGAGACACCACCCAGAAACAAAGGTCCCGTCTCCATTCGGAAGGGACAAATTTACAATTATACAGTTTTACAGAGGATGGGATGAAGCCAGATTAGGGGATAAAGGGATGGAAGGAAGGATGGGAGGAAGCAAGCTTGGGGGAGTAGTGGGAATGGGAGGTACCATCTTGCGGGAGTAAGGGATGGAGGTAGGCAGCTTGGGGAGTGATGCGAATGGGAGATACCAGCTTGGTGGGGAAAGGGTTGGGTGGTAGCCAGCTTGGGGGTGTAAGGGGGAAAGAAGTAAGTGGAATGGGAGGCAGCCAGCTTTGGGAAGTATTGGGAATGGGAGGAAGCCGGATTTGAGGGGAATTGCGGGTTGGGAGGTATCCTGCTTGGGGGATTATGGGGAATGGGAAATAACCGTCTTGGGGGGTTAGGTGATGGGAGAAAGACAGCTTGGGGAGTAAAGGATGGGATATAGCCAGCTTGGGGGAGTAACGTATGGGAGGAAGATAGCTTGGGAGAGTATTGGGAATGGGAGGAAGACGGCTTGCAGGAGTAAGGGATTGGGATGAAGCCAGCTTTGGTGAAATTAGGGATTGGATGGAGCCAGTTTGGGGGAGAAAGGAAATGGGAGGATGCCAGCTGAGGGGGGGGGGGGGGGGGAAGGGATGTGAGGATGCCATCTTGGTGAAGTAAACGGAATGGGAGGTAGACAGCTTGGGGGGAGTAAAGGATTGGAGAAGTCAGCTTGCGGGAGTAAGGGGAACGGGAGTGACCAGCTTGGGGGAGAAAGAGTTGGGTGGTGGCCAGCTTGGGGGAGTATGTGAAATGGGACGCAGTCATATTGGGGGAGTATTGGGAATGAGAGGAAGCCACATTTGGGGGAATTATGGGTTGGGAGGTAGCCAGCCTGGGGGATTATGGGGAATGGGAGGTAGCCATCTTGGGGGAGATAGGGGATGGGAGAAAGACAGCTTGGGGGAGTAAGGGATGGCAGGTAGCGAGCTACTGGGAGTAAGGGATGGGATATAGCCAGCTTGCGATATTGAGGGGAATGGGAAGAAGCCCGCTTGGGGGAGTAAGTGATGGGAGGTCACCAACTTTGGAGAGTAAGTGTTGGGAGATAATCAGCTTGGGGAATACAGGGAATGGGAGGAATCAGGCTTGGGGAAGTAAGGGTTGGGAGGAAACCAGCTTCGGGGAGCTCCGTGAATGGGAGGTTGTCAGGTTGGGAAACAAGGGAATGGGAGGTAGCCAGCTTGGGGGAGTAAGGGATGGGAGATAGCCAGCTTACGGGGGTAAGGGATGTGAGCATGCCAGGTTGGGAGAGTACTGTGGCTGAAATGAAGCCAGCTTAGGCGAATTAGGGATTGGGAGACTGCCAGCTTGGGGGAGAAATGGTTGGGTGGTAGCCAGCTTGGGGGAATAACGAATGGGAGGTTGCCAGCTTAGAGGGGTAAGGGATGTGAGGATGCCTGCTTGGGGGAGTAAGTGGGTTGGGAATTTGTGGGAGTATTGGGAATGGGAGGAAGACCGCTTGGAGAAGTTAGGGATGGGAGGAAGCCCGCTTGTGGGAGTAAGGGATGGGAGGAACCCCGCTTGTGGGAGTCCGGTGAATGGGAGTTAACCAGTTTGGGGGAGTAGGGGATTAGAGGTAGCCAGCTAGTGGGAGTTGGGGGAATGGAATGTAGCCAGGTTGGGTAAAAAGGGAATGGGAGGTAGCCAGCTTATGGGGGTAAGGGATGTCAGGATGTCAGCTTTGGGGACTATTGGGACTGGATGGAAGCCATCTTTGGGGAATTATCCATGTACCTGCCCAAATTTTCTTTGCCAATGTCGTTATAGTCCCGACCTGAACTAACCACTCTGACAGTCCGCCCAATATACCGACCACCCTCTGTGTACAAACATTGTCCGTACGGTTCGTAATCATTTGTCTTTTTGCACAATTACCAACTGCTCCCTTGTTCTTGATACCATTACTCAAAAAAATACACAAAAAAATACTCTGCCCATCTAACTTATCTATTTCTCTCCTGATTTTGTACACCAGCTGTCATCCTCCTGCGCTCTATGCAATACAACCCGCGCCGTCGAAAACGTTCCCTTTCAGTCCTACCTCTTGGCATGATATTAAAAAGAGATAGGTATTGATCAGGTGAGGGGAGGGGGGATAAAGTTGGTGGAGGGGGGAAGGTGTGTGTGACTGGGGTTCTTTAAAACAACCTTAACTCAATTTCAGTTAATGTAGGGGAGGTTTTGGGGAGCTTTTAAGTGGGGGTTATCTTTAACAGCTCAGCAGCAAATAAAATCTTTATACAAAAACTCTTGTTTGTTTGTTCCGGGACTGCAGCCAAAACGGTACACGTTAGCACGACAATTTTAAGCCCACCTTACCATCGTCCGGTGGTCTTATTGGAAGACGTTTCATCGAAATAGGTGTTATATTTTTTTAAGTTATTCACATTTTAAAGTTTAAATCTATCTCCTAGGGAGGAGGGGGGAGGGAGGAAAGGAGAGGGGGGGAGAGAGGAGAGGGGGAGAAAGGAGAGGGGGGAGAGAGGAGAGGGGGGAGAGAGGAGAGGGGGAGAGAGGAGAGGGGGGAGGGAGGAGAGGGGGCGAGGGAGGAGAGGGGGGAGAGAGGAGAGGGGGAGGGAGGAGAGGGGGGAGGGAGGCGAGGGAGGGAGGAGAGGGGTGTGAGGGAGGAGAGTGGGGTGAGGGAGGAGAGTGGGGTGAGGGAGGAGAGTGGGGTGAGGGAGGAGAGTGGGGTGAGGGAGGAGAGTGGGGTGAGGGAGGAGAGGGTAGCGAGGGAGGCGGAGAGGGGGTCGAGGGAGGAGAGGGGGTCAAGGAGAGGAGGGGGAGAGCAGGGGGGGAGAGAGGAGAGGAGAGGGGGGAGAAGAGGGGGGAGAGGAGAGGAGGAGAGGAGAGGGGGGAGAGGAGAGGGGGAGAGGAGAGGGGGAGAGGAGAGAGGGTGGGAGAGAGAGGGGGAGAGGAGAGGGGGAGAGGAGAGGGGGGAGAAGAGGGGGAGAGGAGAGGGGGGAGAGGAGAGAGGGCGGGAGAGAGAGGGGGAGAGGAGAGGGGGGGGAGAGGAGGGGGGGGAGTAGAGGGGGGCAGAGGAGAGGGGGGGAGAGGAGAGGTGGGGGGAGAGGAGAGGAGGGGGGGGGAAGAGGGGATCGGGCGCTGCGCGAATGCGGGAGGAGTTTGGGCCCAGCTGGTCCGCTTGGTCTAATCAGTCTGATAGGTGGGCCTAAAAATGTTGTGCTATCTAGTACAGTTTTGGCTGAAGTTCAGTCACAAATAAACAAACAAACAAGAGTTTTTGTATATAGATAGATGACTGTATGGTAACTCAAATTTCACTGTACATGTGACAATAAATTGAATCTTGAATCTTGAATCCTGAATCTAGTACCTGCCTCAACTCCGGCAGCTCGTTCCATACACCCACCACCCTCTCTGTGAAAACGTTACTGCTCAGTTTCCTATTAAATCTTTTCCCC
>NW_027601764.1:45129-51500 GCF_053455715.1 Rhinoraja longicauda
GCTTGGGGGAGTAAGGGATGGGAGGAAGCCAGGTTGGGGAAAAAGGGAATGGGAGGAAGCCAGGTTGGGAAAAAAGGGAATGGGAGGTAGCCAGCTTGGGGGAGTAGGGAATTCAACGTAGCCAGGTTGGGGGGTAAGGGATTGGAGGTATTCATCTTGGGGTATAGTAAGGGGAATGGGTGGTAGCCAGGTTGGAAGGATAAGTGGAGCGAATGTCGCCAGTTTGTGGCCAGCCAGCTTGGGGGAGTAAGTGGAATGGTAGTCAGCCATATTGGGGGAGTATTGGGAGGAAGCCAGATTTGGGGGAATTCCGGGTTGGGAGGTAGCCATCTTGGGGGAGATAGGGGATGGGAGAAAGACAGCTTGGGGGAGTAAGGGATGACAGATAGCCAGCTACTGGGAGTAAGGGATGGGATATAGCCAGCTTGCGATATTGAGGGGAATGGGAAGAAGCCCGCTTGGGGGAGTAAGTGATGGGAGGTCACCAACTTCGGAGAGTAAGTTTTGGGAGGTAATCAGCTTGGGGGACACAGGGAATGGGTGGAATCAGGCTTGGGGAAGTAAGGGCTGGGAGGAAGCCAGCTTCGGGGAGTTCAGGGAATGGGAGGTTGTCAGGTTGGTAAACAAGAGAATGGGAGGTAACCAGCTTAGAGGGGTAAGGGTTATGAGGATGCCAGCTTGGGGGGTAAGTGGTTTGGGGAGTTGGGGGAGTATTGGGAATGGCAGGAATTCCGCTTGGAGAAGATAGGGATGGGAAGTGGCCAGCTTGTGGGAGTAAGGGATGGGAGGAAGCCAGCTTATGGGAGACCGGTGAATGGGAGGTAGCCTTGCACGAAAAAAGAGAACGGGAGATAGCCAGTTTGGGGGAGTAGGGGATGAGAGGTAGCTGGTTTAAGGGGGGGGGGGGTAAGGGATGGTTGGCAGCCAGCTAGCGGGAGTAAGGGATTGGACGCAGCCAGATTGGGGGAGGAAGGAGATGCAGCCAGATTGGTGGAGGAAGGAGTGGGAGGTAGTCAGCTTGGGGAAGTTAGGGGAATGGGAGTTAGCCATGTTGGAAGGATGTGGAGCGAAAGTCGTCAGTTTGGGGCAGTATGCGGTGGGAGGAAGCCAGCTTGAGTGGGGGAATAATGGATGGGAGGTTACCAGCTTAGAGGGGTAAGGGATCTGAGGATGTCAGCTTGGGGGAGGGAGTAAGTGGGTTGGGAAGTTGGGGGAGTATTAGGAATGGGAAGAAGACCGCTTGAAGGTGTTAGGGATGGGAAGTGGCCGGCTTGGGGGAGTAAGGGATGGGAGGAAGCCAGCTGGTGGGAGTCCGGTGAATGGGAGGTAGCCAAGTTGGAAAAAAGGGAATGGGAGGTAGTCATCTTTGTGGAGAGGTAGCCAGCTTAGGGAGGGGGGGGGGGGGTAAAAGATGGGTGGTAACCAGCTAGCAGGAATAGGGATTGGACATAGCCAGATTGGGGCATAGGGCAAGTTCGGGGAATGGGAGTTAGCCAGATTAGAAGGATGTGAAGCGAAAGTCGACAGTTTGGGGCAGTATGCGATGGGAGGAAGCTAGCTTGGGGGAGTAAGGGATGGCAGGTAGCCCGCTAGTGGGAGTAAGGGATGAGATTATAGACAGCTTGGGATATTGCAATGAAAGGGAGGAGGCAAGCTTTGGGGAGTAAGGGGTGGAGGTAGCCAGCTTGGGGGAGTGACGTATGGGAGGTTGCCAGCTTGTGGGAGTTGGGATAATGGGAGCTACCAGCTTGGGGATGAATGGGTTGGGTGGTAGACAGCTTGGGGGAGGAAGGGGAATGTGAGGTAGCCGTCTTGGGGGAGTAACAGATGGGAGGTAGCCAGCTTAAGGGGGTTAAGGGGTGTGAGGATGCCAGCTAGGGGGAGTAAGGGTGGTGGGAAGCTGGGGGTGTATTTGGAATGGGAGGACGACAGCTTGGGGAGTAAGGGATGGGAAGCAGCCAGCTTCGGGGTGTAAACGGAATGGGAGGCAGCCAGTTTGGGATAAAAAGGAATTGGAGGAAGCCAGATTCGGCAAGTAAGGGATAGGAGTTATCCAGCTTGGGGGAGTTCAGGGAATGGAATGTAGCCAGGTTGGGAAATAAAGGGAATGGGAGGTAGCCAGCTTACTGGGGTAAGGGATGTGAGGATGTCAGCTTGGGGAAGTATTAGGACTGGAAGGAAGCCAGGTTAGGGGAATTAGGGATTGGAACGCAGCCAGCTTGGAGTAAGGGGAATGGGAGGTACCAGCTTGCGGGTGAAAAGGTTGGGTGGAGTAAGAGGAAGAAGAATGGGAGGCAGCCAGGTTGGGGGTGTATTAGGAATGGGACGAAGCTAGCTTTGGGAGAATTACGGGTTGAGAGGTAGCCAGCTTGGAGGATTATGAGGAATGGGAGATAACCATCTGGGGGAGATCGTGGATGGGAGAAAGCCAGCTTTGGGTAGTAAGGGACGGCAGGTAGCCAGCTTGGGAGAGTAAGGGATGGGAGGTAGTCCGCTTTGGGGAGTAAGCGGTTGGAGGTAGCCCAGCTTGGGGGAGTAACAAATGGGAGGAAGCCAGCTTGGGGGAGTTCGGAGAATTGGAGGTAGCCATGTTGGGGAAAAAATGAAATGGGAGGTAGCCATCCTGGGGGAGTTAGGGGATGTGGGTTAGCCAGCTTAGGGGGGTAAGGGATGGGTCATGGCCGGCTAGTGTGTGTAAGGGATGGGAACTGGACAGCTTGCTGGATTAATGGGAATGTTAGGAATCCAGCTTGGGAGAGTATTGGGAATGGGAGGAAGCCAGATTCGGGGAGTAAGTGGAATGGGAGTGAGCCCGCATAATGGCGTTAGGGGATGGGAAGAATCCCGCTTGGGGTAGTAAGGGTTAGAAACATAGAAACATTGAAAATAGGTGCAGGAGTAGGCCATTCGGCCCTTCGAGCCTGCACCGCCATTCAATATGATCATGGCTGATCATCCAACTCAATATCCCGTACCTGCCTTCTCTCCATACCCCCTGATCCCTTTAGCCACAAGGACCACATCTAACCCCCTCTTAAATATAGCCAATGAACTGGCCTCAACTACCTTCTGTGGCAGAGAATTCCACAGATTCACCACTCTGTGTGTGAAAAAAAACTTTCTCATCTCGGTCCTAAAAGACTTCCCCCTTATCCTTAAACTGTGACCCCTTGTTCTGGACTTCCCCAACATGGGGAACAATCTTCCTGCATCTAGCCTGTCCAACCCCTTAAGAATTTTGTAAGTTTCTATAAGATCCCCCCTCAATCTTCTAAATTCCAGCGAGTACAAGCCGAGTCTATCCAGTCTTTCTTCATATGAAAGTCCTGCCATCCCAGGAATCAATCTGGTGAACCTCTGTACTCCCTCTATGGCAAGAATGTCTTTCCTCAGATTAGGCGACCAAAACTGTACACAATACTCCAGGTGTGGTCTCACCAATGCCCTTGGTAGGTAGCCAGCTTGTGGGAGTAACGAGAATGGGAGATAGCCAGCTTGTGGGAGTAACGAGAATGGGAGATAGCCAGCTTGTGGGAGTATGGAGAATGGGAGGTAGCCAGCTTGTGGGAGTAACGAGAATGGGAGATAGCCAGCTTGTGGGAGTATGGGGAATGGGAGATAGCCAGCTTGTGGGAGTAAGGGGAATGGTAGGTAGCCAGCTTGTGGGAATATGGAGAATGGGAGGTAGCCAGCTTGTGGGAGTATGGAGAATGGGAGATAGCATGCATGGGGGAGTAAGGGGAATGGGAGGTAGCCAGCTTGTGGGAGTATGGAGAATGGGAGATAGCCAGCTTGTGGGAGTATGGAGAATGGGAGATAGCCAGCTTGTGGGAGTAAGGGGAATGGGAGGTAGCCAGCTTGTGGGAGTATGGAGAATGGGAGATAGCCAGCTTGTGGGAGTAAGGGGAATGGGAGGTAGCCAGCTTGTGGGAGTAAGGGGAATGGGAGATAGCCAGCTTGTGGGAGTAAGGGGAATGGGAGGTAGCATGCATGGGGGAGTAATGGTTAGGACTTAGCCAGCTTGGGAGAGCTTGGGATGGGAGGAAGCCAGCTGGGGAGAGTAAGGGGAATGGGATGTTGAGGGTTGAAGGGGAATGGGTGGAATCCGGCTTGGGGAAGTAAGGGATGGGGGGAAGCCAGCTTCGGGGAGTTCGCGGATGGGAGTCGCCAGGTTAGGAAACAAGGAAATGGGAGGTAGCCAGATTGGGGAGTACGGGAATGTGAGGATGCCAGCTGGAGGAAGTTTTGGGACTGGAAGTAAGCCAGCTTAGGCGAATTTGGCATTTGGAGACAGCTCAGACATGGTGCCCAAAATTGCTCAATATATTCTATCTGCCACCTTACCAGCGCCTTATAGATCCTGAACATTACTTCGCTGTTTTTGTATACAAGCCCTCGAAATAAATACGAGCATTGAGTTTGCTTTCTTTATCACCGATTCGACCTGCAGATTTACTTTTTGGGAGTCCTGCACCAGCACCCCGCCCCTCCCCCCCCCCCCCCCCCCCCCCGGACCTTTCACTGATGTGCTCCCCCCCCCCCCCCCCCCGGACCTGTTGGTGCTGGGGGCAAGAGAGAGTAGGGGAAAGGGGTGTGCTGGGGAAAGGGGGGGTGGGGGAGAGTAAGAGTGTGTCTGGGGGAGAGAGAATGGTGGCGGGGTCTGAGAATGGGGACTGGGGAGGGAGACAACAGGGGTCGTCCGGAGGGGGCTTGGTGGTGGGGGAATAGGGGTACTGGGAAAAGGGGAGGTCGTGGGGAAAGGGGGAGTGTGGGGAGAGTAAGATTGGGATTGGGGGAGGAGAGAATGGGGGGTGTGGGAATGAGCCCAACGGGAGGAAGCCAGCTTCGGGGAGCTCCGTGAATTGGAGGTTGTCAGGTTGGGAAACAAGGGAATGGGAGGTAGCCAGCTTGGGGGAGTAAGGGATGGGAGATAGCCAGCTTGGGGGAGTAAGGGATGGGAGATAGCCAGCTTACGGGGGTAAGGGATGTGAGCATGCCAGGTTGGGAGAGTACTGTGGCTGAAATGAAGCCAGCTTAGGCGAATTAGGGATTGGGAGACTGCCAGCTTGGGGGAGAAACGGTTGGGTGGTAGCCAGCTTGGGGGAATAACGAATGGGAGGTTGCCAGCTTAGAGGGGTAAGGGATGTGAGGATGTCTGCTTGGGGGAGTAAGTGGGTTGGGAATTTGTGGGAGTATTGGGAATGGGAGGAAGACCGCTTGGAGAAGTTAGGGATGGGAGGAAGCCCGCTTGTGGGAGTAAGGGATAGGAGGAACCCCGCTTGTGGGAGTCCGGTGAATGGGAGTTAGCCAGTTTGGGGGAGTAGGGGATTAGAGGTAGCCAGTTTAGGGGGGGGGGTAAGGGATGGGTGGTGGTCAGCTTGGGGGAGTAAGGGATTGGACGTGGCCAGATTGGGGGAGTAAGGGATGGGAGGTGGTCAGCTTGGGGGAGTAAGGGATGGTCGGCAGGCCGCTCATGGGAGTAAGGGATGGGATATAGACAGCTTGGGATATTGAGTGGAAAGGGAGGAAAACAGCTTAGGTTAGTAAGTGGTGGAGGTAGGGAGTGACGTATGGGAGAAGTGACGTATGGGAGGTTGCCAGCTTGGGGGAGTTAGGGAAATGGGAGCTACCAGCTTGGGGATGAATGGGTTGGGTGGTAGACAGTTTAGGGGAGGAAGCGGAATGTGAGGTCACCAACTTAGGCGAGTAATAGATGGGAGGCAGCCAGCTTGGGGTGTAACGTTTGGGACGTGGACAGATTGAGGGGGGGGGAGGGGTGAGAGGATGCCAGCTTGGGCGAGTAAGGGTGATGGGATGTTGGGGGTGTATTGGGAATGAGAAGAAGACAGCTTGGGGGAGTAAGGGATGGGAAACAGCCAGCTTAGGGGTGTAAGCGGAATGGGAGGCAGCCAGGTTGGGAAAAAAAAGTAATGGGAGTTAGCCAGATTGGGCGAGTAAGGGATGGGAGGTAGCCAGCTAGGGGGAGTTGGGGGAATGGAATGTAGCCAGGTTGGGTAAAAAGGGAATTGGAGGTAGCCAGTTTATGGGGGTAAGGGATGTCAGGATGTCAGCTTTGGGGACTATTGGGACTGGATGGAAGCCATCTTAGGGGAATTAGGGATTGGGACGCTGCCAGCTTGGAGTAAGGGGAATGTGAGGTACCATCTTGGGTGAGAAAGACTTGGGTGGTAGCCAGCTTGGGGACATAGCGGATGGGAGATTAATGTTGGGCTGTACTGTGGGAGGGGCAGTACTAAGGGAGCGCCGCACTGTGGGAGGGGCAGTACTGATGGAGCGCCACACTGTGGGAGGGGCAGTACTAAGGGAGCGCCGCACTGTGGGAGGGGCAGTACTAAGGGAGCGCCACACTG
>NW_027601764.1:52000-65000 GCF_053455715.1 Rhinoraja longicauda
GACCCCGCCACCATTCTCTCTCCCCCAGACACACTCTTACTATCCCCCACCCCCCCTTTCCCCAGCACACCCCTTTCCCCTACTCTCTCTTGCCCCCAGCACCAACAGGTCCGGGGGGGGGGGGGCGGGGAGCGCATTAGTGAATGGTCCGGGGGGGGGGGGGGGCGGGGAGCGCATTAGTGAAAGGTCCGGGGGGGGGGGGACAGCGGGGTGATGGTCTCCCGGGTGTGGGAGAGAGGAGAGAAGCAAGGGGAGAGAGGAGAGGGGAGCCCATACGCACAGACGCACAGCAGCGTCACGCTGAAAGCCTTCAATAAATCAGTAGGAGGGGGGTTGCACGAACTCTTGTCACATGGCCATTATGACGTCACACGCTGAAGGCAATGGAAAAAACGGCTGATTTATTTATTTTTTTACTAAAACCTCGGTAACATAAAAAATACACGTCCGAATCAAACAAAAACATCATTTACCAGCAGCGTTCAGCGTGGTGATTAAGGCGGTGCAAAAATTGTGGCGCTACGGTTTACCGTTTTGCCGCAATCAGCCGGAGTTTCGTGTGCAGTTTTGGTGTAATTTCAGGAAGGCAATCCTAGTATGGAGTGAGGGCAGGGAAGTGACAGAAGGAATATAGTTTGCAAAGTGTGGAGTCACGGAATGAAGGCATTGACTATTTTCTAAATGGGGTGAGAATCCAGGAATCAGAGATACAAAGGGATTTGGGAGTGCTGGTGCAGGACTCCCAAAAAGTAAATCTGCAGGTCGAATCGGTGATAAAGAAAGCAAACTCAATGCTCGTATTTATTTCGAGGGCTTGTATACAAAAACAGCGAAGTAATGTTCAGGATCTATAAGGCGCTGGTAAGGTGGCAGATAGAATATATTGAGCAATTTTGGGCACCATGTCTGAGCTGTCTCCAAATGCCAAATTCGCCTAAGCTGGCTTACTTCCAGTCCCAAAACTTCCTCCAGCTGGCATCCTCACATTCCCGTACTCCCCAATCTGGCTACCTCCCATTTCCTTGTTTCCTAACCTGGCGACTCCCATCCGCGAACTCCCCGAAGCTGGCTTCCCCCCATCCCTTACTTCCCCAAGCCGGATTCCACCCATTCCCCTTCAACCCTCAACATCCCATTCCCCTTACTCTCCCCAGCTGGCTTCCTCCCATCCCAAGCTCTCCCAAGCTGGCTAACTCCTAACCATTACTCCCCCATGCATGCTACCTCCCATTCTCCATACTCCCACAAGCTGGCTACCTCCCATTCTCCATACTCCCACAAGCTGGCTATCTCCCATTCTCCATACTCCCCCATGCATGCTACCTCCCATTCCCCATACTCCCCCATGCATGCTATCTCCCATTCTCCATACTCCCCCATGCATGCTATCTCCCATTCCCCATACTCCCACAAGCTGCCTATCTCCCATTCTCCATACTCCCACAAGCTGCCTATCTCCCATTCTCCATACTCCCACAAGCTGCCTATCTCCCATTCTCCATACTCCCACAAGCTGGCTATCTCCCATTCTCCATACTCCCACAAGCTGGCTATCTCCCATTCCCCATACTCCCACAAGCTGGCTATCTCCCATTCCCCATACTCCCACAAGCTGGCTATCTCCCATTCCCCATACTCCCACAAGCTGGCTATCTCCCATTCTCCATACTCCCACAAGCTGGCTATCTCCCATTCTCCATACTCCCACAAGCTGGCTACCTCCCCATTCCCCATACTCCACCATGCATGCTACCTCCCATTCCCCATACTCCCCCATGCATGCTACCTCCCATTCTCCATACTCCCACAAGCTGGCTATCTCCCATTCCCCATACTCCCCCATGCATGCTACCTCCCATTCTCCATACTCCCACAAGCTGCCTATCTCCCATTCTCCATACTCCCACAAGCTGGCTATCTCCCATTCTCCATACTCCCACAAGCTGGCTATCTCCCATTCTCGTTACTCCCACAAGCTGGCTATCTCCCATTCTCGTTACTCCCACAAGCTGGCTACCTACCAAGGGCATTGGTGAGACCACACCTGGAGTATTGTGTACAGTTTTGGTCTCCTAATCTGAGGAAAGACATTCTTGCCATAGAGGGAGTACAGAGGTTCACCAGATTGATTCCTGGGATGGCAGGACTTTCATATGAAGAAAGACTGGATAGACTCGGCTTGTACTCGCTGGAATTTAGAAGATTGAGGGGGGATCTTATAGAAACTTACAAAATTCTTAAGGGGTTGGACAGGCTAGATGCAGGAAGATTGTTCCCCATGTTGGGGAAGTCCAGAACAAGAGGTCACAGTTTAAGTATAAGGGGGAAGTCTTTTAGGACCGAGATGGGAAAGTTTTTTTTCACACACAGAGTGGTGAATCTGTGGAATTCTCTGCCACAGAAGGTAGTTGAGGCCAGTTCATTGGCTATATTTAAGAGGGGGTTAGATGTGGCCCTTGTGGCTAAAGGGATCAGGGGGTATGGAGAGAAGGCAGGTACGGGATATTGAGTTGGATGATCAGCCATGATCATATTGAATGGCGGTGCAGGCTCGAAGGGCCGAATGGCCTACTCCTGCACCTATTTTCTATGTTTCTATGTTTCTAACCCTTACTACCCCAAGCGGGATTCTTCCCATCCCCTAACGCCATTATGCGGGCTCACTCCCATTCCACTTACTCCCCGAATCTGGCTTCCTCCCATTCCCAATACTCTCCCAAGCTGGATTCCTAACATTCCCCTTAATCCAGCAAGCTGTCCAGTTCCCATCCCTTACACACACTAGCCGGCCATGACCCATCCCTTACCCCCCTAAGCTGGCTAACCCACATCCCCTAACTCCCCCAGGATGGCTACCTCCCATTTCATTTTTTCCCCAACATGGCTACCTCCAATTCTCCGAACTCCCCCAAGCTGGCTTCCTCCCATTTGTTACTCCCCCAAGCTGGGCTACCTCCAACTGCTTACTCCCCAAAGCGGACTACCTCCCATCCCTTACTCTCCCAAGCTGGCTACCTGCCGTCCCTTACTCCCCAAAGCTGGCTTTCTCCCATCCACGATCTCCCCCAGATGGTTATCTCCCATTCCTCATAATCCTCCAAGCTGGCTACCTCTCAACCCGTAATTCTCCCAAAGCTAGCTTCAGTCCCATTCCTAATACACCCCCAACCTGGCTGCCTCCCATTCTTCTTCCTCTTACTCCACCCAACCTTTTCACCCGCAAGCTGGTACCTCCCATTCCCCTTACTCCAAGCTGGCTGCGTTCCAATCCCTAATTCCCCTAACCTGGCTTCCTTCCAGTCCCAATACTTCCCCAAGCTGACATCCTCACATCCCTTACCCCAGTAAGCTGGCTGCCTCCCATCCCTTCCTTCCCCAAGCTGGCTACCTCCCATTCCCTTTATTTCCCAACCTGGCTACATTCCATTCCCTGAACTCCCCCAAGCTGGATAACTCCTATCCCTTACTTGCCGAATCTGGCTTCCTCCAATTCCTTTTTATCCCAAACTGGCTGCCTCCCATTCCGTTTACACCCCGAAGCTGGCTGCTTCCCATCCCTTACTCCCCCAAGCTGTCGTCCTCCCATTCCAAATACACCCCCAGCTTCCCACCACCCTTACTCCCCCTAGCTGGCATCCTCACACCCCTTAACCCCCTTAAGCTGGCTACCTCCCATCTGTTACTCCCCCAAGACGGCTACCTCACATTCCCCTTATTCCCCCAAGCTGTCTACTACCCAACCCATTCATCCCCAAGCCGGTAGCTCCCATGATCCAAACTCCCACAAGCTGGCAACCTCCCATACGTCACTCCCCCAAGCTGGCTACCTCCACCCCTTACTCCCCAAAGCTTGCCTCCTCCCTTTCATTGCAATATCCCAAGCTGTCTATAATCTCATCCCTTACTCCCACTAGCGGGCTACCTGCCATCCCTTACTCCCCCAAGCTAGCTTCCTCCCATCGCATACTGCCCCAAACTGTCGACTTTCGCTTCACATCCTTCTAATCTGGCTAACTCCCATTCCCCGAACTTGCCCTATGCCCCAATCTGGCTATGTCCAATCCCTATTCCTGCTAGCTGGTTACCACCCATCTTTTACCCCCCCCCCCTCCCTAAGCTGGCTACCTCTCCACAAAGATGACTACCTCCCATTCCCTTTTTTCCAACTTGGCTACCTCCCATTCACCGGACTCCCACCAGCTGGCTTCCTCCCATCCCTTACTCCCCCAAGCCGGCCACTTCCCATCCCTAATTCCTTTAAGCGGTCTTCTTCCCATTCCTAATACTCCCCCAACTTCCCAACCCACTTACTCCCTCCCCCAAGCTGACATCCTCAGATCCCTTACCCCTCTAAGCTGGTAACCTCCCATCCATTATTCCCCCACTCAAGCTGGCTTCCTCCCACCGCATACTGCCCCAAACTGACGAATTACGCTCCACATCCTTCCAACATGGCTAACTCCCATTCCCCTAACTTCCCCAAGCTGACTACCTCCCACCCCTTCCTCCCCCAATCTGGCTGCATCCAATCCCTTACTCCCGCTAGCTGGCTGCCAACCATCCCTTACCCCCCCCCTAAACCAGCTACCTCTCATCCCCTACTCCCCCAAACTGGCTATCTCCCGTTCTCTTTTTTCGTGCAAGGCTACCTCCCATTCACCGGTCTCCATAAGCTGGCTTCCTCCCATCCCTTACTCCCACAAGCTGGCCACTTCCCATCCCTATCTTCTCCAAGCGGAATTCCTGCCATTCCCAATACTCCCCCAACTCCCCAAACCACTTACCCCCCAAGCTGGCATCCTCATAACCCTTACCCCTCTAAGCTGGTTACCTCCCATTCTCTTGTTTACCAACCTGACAACCTCCCATTCCCTGAACTCCCCGAAGCTGGCTTCCTCCCAACCCTTACTTACCCAAGCCTGATTCCACCCATTCCCTGTATCCCCCAAGCTGATTACCTCCCAAAACTTACTCTCCGAAGTTGGTGACCTCCCATCACTTACTCCCCCAAGCGGGCTTCTTCCCATTCCCCTCAATATCGCAAGCTGGCTATATCCCATCCCTTACTCCTACTAGCTGGCTATCTGTCATCCCTTATTCCCCCAAGCTGTCTTTCTCCCATCCCCTATCTCCCCCAAGATGGCTACCTCCCAACCCGGAATTCCCCCAAATCTGGCTTCCTCCCAATACTCCCCCAATATGGCTGACTACCATTCCACTTACTCCCCCAAGCTGGCTGGCCACAAACTGGCGACATTCGCTCCACTTATCCTTCCAACCTGGCTACCATCCATTCCCCTTACTATACCCCAAGATGACTACCTCCAATCCCTTACCCCCCAACCTGGCTACGTTGGTTGAATTCCCTACTCCCCCAAGCTGGCTACCTCCATTCCCTTTTTTCCCAACCTGGCTTCCTCCCATTCCCTTTTTTCACAACCTGGCTTCCTCCCCATCCCTTACTCCCCCAAGCTGGCCACTTCCCATCTCTTACTCCCCCAAGCTGTTTTTCCTCCCATTCCCAATACACACACAACTTCCCACCCCACTTACTCCCCCCAAGCTGACATCCTCACATCCCTTACACCCCCCCCCCAAGCTAGCCGACCTCCCAGCCATTAATCGCCCAAGCTGGCGACAACCAACCCCTTTCTCCCCAAAGCTGGAACCTCCCTTTCCCCTTACTCCCCCAAGATGGCTGTCTCCCAAAGCCTAATTCGCCTAAGCTGGCTTCCTTCCAGTCCCAATACTCCCCCAAGCTTACATCCTCATATCCTTTCCCCCCCGTAAGCTGGCTACATCCCATCCCTTGCATCCCCAAGCTGGCAACCTCCCATTCCCTTGTCTCCCAACCTGGCGACATCCCATTCCACGTACTCCCCGAAGCTGGCTTCCTCCCATCCTTTACTTCGCAAGCCGGATTCCACCCATTCCCCATACTCCTCCATCGGACTACCTCCCAAGCAATACTCTCCCATCACACTTCGCAACCTGGCTTCCCTCCATACCCCCCCCCCCCCCCGGCTGCAACACCCCATTCATTCCCCTTACTCTCCCCAGCTGGCTTACTCCCATCCCCTACTGCCCCAAGCTGGCTACGTCCTAACCATTACTCCCCCGTGCATGCTATCTCCCATTCCCCTTACTCCCACAAGCTGGCTACCTGCCAACCGTTACTACCCCAAGCGGGCTTCCTCCCATCCCTTACTACAACTAGGTGGTTACCACCCATCCCTTCCCTAAGCAGGCCAACCTACATCCCATAACTCCGCCAAGCTGGTTACCTCCCATCGCTTACTCTCCCAAGTTGGCTACCTACCTTTCCCATGTTTCCCAACCTGGTGACCTCACATTGACCCAACTCCCACCCCTTACTTCCCCAAGCCGGATTCCACCCATTCCCCGTACTCCCTCAAGCTGGTGACCTCCCATCCCTTACTCAACCAAGCTGGTGACCTCCCATCCCTTACTCAACCAAGCTGGTGACCTCCCATCCCTTACTCCCCCAAACTGGCTTCCTCCCATCACACTTGGCAACCTGGCTTCCCTCCATACCCCTTCCTCCCCCATCTGGCACATCCCATTCCCCTTAGTCTACCAAGCAGGATTTCTCCTATCCATTACTGCACCAAGCTGCCTTAGTCCTAACCATTACTCCTCCATGCTAGTTAGCTCCCATTCCCCATTACTCCCACAATCTGGCTACCTCCCCTTCCTCCCACAAGCTGTCTACCTCCCAACACTTACTCCGGCAAGTGGACGTGCACCATCCCCCCTAACCTACTCATGCTGGCTAACTCCCATTCCCCTTACTCCCCCAAGCTGGCTAACTCCCATTCCCCTTACTCCCCCAAGCTGGCTTCATCCCATTCCCCTTACTCCCCCAAGCTGGCTTCATCCCATTCCCCTTACTCCCCCAAGCTGGCTAACTCCCATTCCCCTTACTCCCCCAAGCTGGCTTCATCCCATTCCCAATACTCCCCCAAGCTGGCTAACTCCCATTCCCCTTACTCCCCCAAGCTGGCTAACTCCCATTCCCCTTACTCCCCCAAGCTGGCTTCATCCCATTCCCAATACTCCCCCAAGCTGGCTTCATCCCATTCCCAATACTCACCCAAGCTGGCTTCATCCCATTCCCAATATTCACCCAAGCTGTATTCTGCCATTCCCCTTAATCCAGCAAGCTGTCCAACTCCCATCCCTTACTCCCACTAGCTGGCTACCACCCATCCCTTACCCCCTAAGCTGGCTAACCCACATCCCCTAACTCCCTCAGGTTGGCTACCTCCAATTCCCTTTTTCCCCCCAACATGGCTACCACCAATTCCCCGAACTCCCCCAAACTTGCTTCCTCCCATTTGTTACTCCCCCAAGCAGGCTACCTCCCATTTGTTACTCCCCCAAGCAGGCTACCTCCCATCCCTTACTCTCCCAAGCTGGCTACCACCTATCCTTTACTCTCCCAAGCTGGGCTACCTGCCATCCCTTATTCCCCGAAGCTGTCTTTCTCCTATCCCTAACTCCCCCAAGACGGTTACTTCCCATTCCCCATAATCCTCCAAGCTGACTACTTACCAACCCATAATTCACCCAATGCTGGCTTCCACCCTTTCCCAATACACACCCAAGCCGGCTACCTCCCATTCTTCTTCCTCTTACTCCACCGAAGTTGGCTACCTCCCATCCTCTACTACCCCAAGCTGGCTACCACCCATTCCCTTTATTTCCGAAACAGGCTACATTTCATTCCCCGAACTCCCCCAAGCTGGATACCTCCCATCGCTTAGTCCCCCAATCTGGCTACCTCCCATTCCTTTTTTCCCCAACCTGGCTGTCTCCGATTCCGCTTACACCTCAAAGCTGGCTACTTCCCATCCTTACTCCCACAAACTCTCTTCCTCCCATTCCCAATACACCCCAACTTCCCACCACCCTTACTCCCCCAAGCTGGCATCCACACACCCTTTACCCCCCCCCCCCCCCCCCCCACCACCTCCCAACCGTTACTCCCCCAAGCTGGCTATAAACTGCCTACCTCACAATCCCCTTCCTCCCCCAAGATGTCTACCACCCAACCCATTCATCCCCAAGCTGGTTCCTCCCATTCCCCTAACTCCCCCAAGCTGGCAACGTCCCATAGGTCACTCACCCATGCTGGCTACCTCCATCTTTTACTCCCCCAAGCTGTCTTCCTCCCACCGCATACTGCCCAAAACTGTCGACATTTGCTTCACATTGTACAGGGCATTGGTGAGGCCGAATCTGGAGTATGGTGTGCAGTTCTGGTCGCCAAATTATAGGAAGGATGTCGACAAAATGGAGAGGGTACAGAGGAGATTTACTAGAATGTTGCCTCGGTTTCAGCACTTAGGCTACAGAGAGAGGTTGAATAGGTTGGGTCTTTATTCTTTGGAGCGTAGAAGGTTGAGGGGGGACTTGATAGAGGTTTTTAAAATTTTGAGAGGGACGGACAGAGTTGACGTGGGTAGGCTTTTCCCTTTGAGAGTGGGGAAGATTCCAACAAGGGGACATAGCTTCAGAATTGAGGGACAAAGGTTTAGGGGTAACATGAGGGGGAACTTCTTTACTCAGAGGGTTGTGGCTGTATGGAATGGGCTTCCGGTGGAAGTGGTGGAGGCTGGCTCGATTTTATTATTTAAGAGTAAATTGGATAGGTATATGGATAGGAGGGGATTGGAGGGTTATGGTCTGAGTGCAGGTAGATGAGACTAGGTCAGGGAGAATGGTCGGCGTGGACTGGTAGGGCCGGACAGGCCTGTTTCCATGCTGTAGTTGTTATATGTTATATGTTATATCCTTCCAACCTGGCTAACTTCCATTCCCCTAATTCTATGAAGATGGCTACCTCCCATCCCTTACTCCCCCAATCTGGCTACCACCAATCCCTTACTCCCACTAGCTGGCTACCTGCCATCCCTTACTCCCCCAAGCAGTCTTTCGCCCATCCCCAAACTTCCCCAAGTCGGCTACATCCAATTCCCCATAAACCCCGCAGCTGGCTACTTGTGATTCCCCCAAATCTGGCTTCTTCCCATTCCCAACACCACCCCCCCCCAATAGGGCAGCCTCCCATTCCACTTACTTCCCAAAGCTCGCTACCACCCAACCCTACTCTCCCAAATCTGTTACCTCCCATTCCCCTTACTCCCACATGCTGGCTTCCTCCAAACCCATACTCCCCCAAGCTGGCTACCTCCCATTCCCTTTACTCCACCAAGCTGGCATCCTCACATCCCTTACCCTCCCTTCAGTTGGCATTCTACCATTCCCCTTGCTCCTCCAAACTGGCTCCATCCAAAACCTAATTTCCCCAAAGCTGGCTTCCTCCCAGTCCCTTACTCCTTCAAGCTGTCTTGCTTCCATTCCCAATAATTTCCCAATCTGGCTTCCTCCCATATGTTACTTCCCCAAGCCAGCTACTTCCAATCCTTTACTCCCCCAAGCTGGCTTCCTCCCATTCCCCACAATATCCCGTTGGCAATCTCTGATCCCTTACTCCCACTAGCTGTCTACCTGCCGTGCCTTACTCCCCTAAGATGGCTTTCTCCCATCACCTAACTCCTCCAAGACGGTTACCCCCCATTCCCCATAATCCTCCAAGCTGGCTACCTCCGAACCCGTAATTCCCCCAAATCTGGCTTCTTTCCATTCCCAGTACTCCCCCAAGCTGGCTGCCTCCCATTCCCCTTACTACCCAAAGCTGGCTACCACCCATCCCTTTCTCCCCAAACTGGCATCTCCCATTCATTCCCCTCACTCCCCCAGGCTGACTCCCTCCCATCCCTATCTCCCGCAAGCTGGGAACGCCCATTCCCCGTACTCCCAAAGCTGGCTTCCTCCCATCTTTCCTTCCATCCGTTTTTCTCCTATGCTGGTTTCCTCCCATCCCTTACTCCCCCAAGCTGGCTACTTACCATCCCTTAATCCCCCTAGCTGGCTACTTCCCATCCCTTATTCCCTCATGCTGCCATCCTCCCATTCCCAATACTCCCCCAACATCCCACCACACTGAGTCCCAAGCAGGCATCCTCACATCCCTTACCCCCCTAAGATGGCTGCCTCCCATTTCACTTACTCCCCCAAGCTGGCTACCACCCAACCCTTTCTCCCCCAAGCTGGTACCGCCCATTCCACTTACTCCCGCAAGCTGGCTTCCTCCCATCCCTTACTCCCCCAGGCTGGCTACCTCCCATTCACCTTACTCCACCAAGCTGGGAGGTAATCAGCTTGGGGGACTACAAGCAATGGGTGGAATCAGGCTTGGGGAAGCAATGGGTGGGAGGAAGCCAGCTTCGGGGAGTTCTGGAAATGGGAGGTGGTCAGGTTGGGAAACAAGGCAATAGGAGGTAGCCAGCTTGGGGGAGTAAGGGATGGGGGGTAGCCAGCTTACGGTGGTAAGGGATGGGAGGATGCCAGTTTGGGGGAGCACTGTGACTAGAACGAAGCCCGCTTAGGCGAATTGGGGATTGGGAGACAGCCAACATGGGGGAGTAAGGGGAGTGGGAGGTAACAGCTTGGGTGAGAAATGGTCGGGTGGTAGACAGCTTGGGGATTAACGGAGGGTGAGGAAGGGATATGGAGGGCAGCCAGGTTGTGAAGTGTGATGGGAGGAAGCCAGCTTGGGGAGTAAGGGATGGGTGGTTACCAGCTTGGGAGAGTAAGGTTTGGGAAGTAGTTAGTTCCACGGAGTACGGGGAATGAGTGGAATCCCGCTTGGGGAAGTATGGGGTGGGAGGAAGCCAGCTTCGGGGAGTTCGGTGAATGTGAGGTCGCCAGGTTGGGAAACATGGGAATTCAGGATATCTTTATTTGTTATCCAAAAAACAAGTCTTTTGGATGAGATTTGGTCACCCACAGTCCAACAATATGAGCAGTGAAATAAGCAAATTACACAACCCCAACCAACACAAAACACAACAAAAATAAAGAAACATCCATCACAGTGAGTCTCCTCCAGTCACCTCCTCACTGTGATTGAAGGCCACGATGTCTTTCCTCTTCCCCTGATGTCTTCTCCTGCGGTCAGGCTGTTGAAGCTGCCACGTTCCAGGCCACGCCGACGGTGTAAGGTCCGCGGTGAGCCGACCCAAGCCCCGCGATCCGGGGCGGGCGAACACGCTGCAGCTGCCGGAGCTCCCGATGTCGGCATCCATGCGGCCCGAGCCAAAGGCGAGTCGCAGCCGCTCCCGCAGCCTCCGAAGACAGCCGGCTCCGCTAATGGTGAGTCCGGTCGGTCCGCGGGCTCTGTGAACCAGAGCCCAGGTGGTCCCGGGTGGAGGCCGACAGCTCCAGGTGTTTGGCCGATGGTAAGCCGCAGCAGGAACGGAGACACCACCCACAAACAAAGGTCCCGTCTCCATTCGGAAGGGACAAATTTACAATTATACAGTTTTACAGAGGATGGGATGAAGCCAGATTAGGGGATAAAGGGATGGAAGGAAGGATGGGAGGAAGCAAGCTTGGGGGAGTAGTGGGAATGGGAGGTACCATCTTGCGGGAGTAAGGGATGGGAGGTAGTCAGCTTGGGGGAGTGATGCGAATGGGAGATACCAGCTTGGTGGGGAAAGGGTTGGGTGGTAGCCAGCTTGGGGGTGTAAGGGGAAAGAAGTAAGTGGAATGGGAGGCAGCCAGCTTTGGGAAGTATTGGGAATGGGAGGAAGCCGGATTTGAGGGGAATTGCGGGTTGGGAGGTATCCTGCTTGGGGGATTATGGGGAATGGGAAATAACCGTCTTGGGGGGTTAGGTGATGGGAGAAAGACAGCTTGGGGGAGTAAAGGATGGGATATAGCCAGCTTGGGGGAGTAACGTATGGGAGGAAGCTAGCTTGGGAGAGTATTGGGAATGGGAGGAAGACGGCTTGCAGGAGTAAGGGATTTGGGATGAAGCCAGCTTTGGTGAAATTAGGGATTGGATGGAGCCAGTTTGGGGGAGAAAGGAAATGGGAGGATGCCAGCTGAGGGGGGCGGGGGGAAGGGATGTGAGGATGCCATCTTGGTGAAGTAAACGGAATGGGAGGTAGACAGCTTGGGGGGGAGTAAAGGATTGGAGGAAGTCAGCTTGCGGGAGTAAGGGGAACGGGAGTGACCAGCTTGGGGGAGAAAGAGTTGGGTGGTGGCCAGCTTGGGGGAGTATGTGAAATGGGACGCAGTCATATTGGGGGAGTATTGGGAATGAGAGGAAGCCACATTTGGGGGAATTACGGGTTGGGAGGTAGCCAGCCTGGGGGATTATGGTGAATGGGAGGTAGCCATCTTGGGGGAGATAGGGGATGGGAAAAAAAGACAGCTTGGGGGAGTAAGGGATGGCAGGTAGCGAGCTACTGGGAGTAAGGGATGGGATATAGCCAGCTTGCGATATTGAGGGGAATGGGAAGAAGCCCGCTTGGGGGAGTAAGTGATGGGAGGTCACCAACTTCAGAGAGTAAGTGTTGGGAGGTAATCAGCTTGGGGAATACAGGGAATGGGAGGAATCAGGCTTGGGGAAGTAAAGGTTGGGAGGAAGCCAGCTTCGGGGAGCTCCGTGAATGGGAGGTTGTCAGGTTGGGAAACAAGGGAATGGGAGGTAGCCAGCTTGGGGGAGTAAGGGATGGGAGATAGCCAGCTTACGGGGGTAAGGGATGTGAGCATGCCAGGTTGGGAAAGTACTGTGGCTGAAATGAAGCCAGCTTAGGCGAATTAGGGATTGGGAGACTGCCAGCTTGGGGGAGAAAGGGTTGGGTGGTAGCCAGCTTCGGGGAGCTCCGTGAATGGGAGGTTGCCAGCTTAGAGTGGTAAGGGATGTGAGGATGCCTGCTTGGGCGAGTAAGTGGATTGGGAATTTGTGGGAGTATTGGGAATGGGAGGAAGACCGCTTGGAGAAGTTAGGGATGGGAGGAAGCCCGCTTGTGGGAGTAAGGGATAGGAGGAACCCCGCTTGTGGGAGTCCGGTGAATGGGAGTTAACCAGTTTGGGGGAGTAGGGGATTAGAGGTAGCCAGTTT
>NW_027601764.1:65500-76165 GCF_053455715.1 Rhinoraja longicauda
TATGGCCAAGTTCGGACTCAACATTTTAAACAACCTTGGACTTCAATCTTACAAATAGCGCTGGAAATGTGGTGTGCCTTGTGTAATGCCTGTAACAGTGTAATCTACTATTCCTACACTCTTGTACTTAAGTATGTTTGTGTCTTTGTATAGTAAGATTCTTACTCAAGTGTACGTACCTAGTTACATGTGACAATAAAGTACCATTTAACCACTGGATCAGTGAACATTGAGGTGAGCTGCATTCTGAGTTGGAGACTTAAAGTTAAGAATTAAAGCTGTGCAAACCCATTAGGGCACAGAGGAATGGTCAGTGCATTGTATTTTGTAACATTTTATCTTGCATCATTTTAACTTTCTTGTAAAATTTAATCGCACATTTTATTACGTATTTTATGCCATAATAGTTTTTGATATTTACTTCCAATAAACATTTTAAAGACTAACATCTATAAGTTGAGTACTTTGAGAGTGTTGGCTGGTTTTACCGCCCAGACCGCACTGAGCCTGCACTCCCTGGAATTTAGAAGGATGTGGGGGGGACCTGATTGAAACATCGAATAGTGAAAGGATTGGATAGAGTAGATGTGGAGAGGATGTTTCCACTAGTGAGAGAGTCTAGGAACAGAGGTCGTAGCCTCAGAATAAAAGGACGTCCATTTAGGAAGATGAGGAGGAATTTCTTTACTCAAAGGGTGGTGAATCCATGGAATTCTTTGCCATAGAAGGCTGTGGAGGCCAGGTCGATGAATATTTTTAAGGTGGAGGTAGATAGACTCTTGATTAGTACGAGTGACAGGCTTATGAGGATAAGGCAGGAGAATGGGGTTGAGAGGGAACCATGATTGAATGGCAGTTGATCAGCCATGATTGAATGGCAGAGTGGACTTGATGGGCTGAATAGCCTCATTCAGCTATCACTCATGAACAGATGGGATTAATCCAGACACAATGGAAAGAAAAAGCTCCCCTTACCAGTAATCCTGACTGTACTCACCCAGAACAGCTGGCTGCCACCAGGAAGAGGAGCAGGAGGAATGGCAGAGCCATGTCACGGCGGAGACAGTTGTAGGCTATTGTAGCTGTAATGCACAGTGGGATGCTCAGGCTTTATACATCCCCAGGCTGCAGGCTCATGAGATCAGATGGGGCTGTGGTCACACAGGCTTCCTATACGACATGTTCCAACCACAAGTTCTTGCAACTACCAGAGGTACACTCCCTGCTCTTACCACAGGCACCAGAGCCTGCAACAGAATAGGACAATAATGATAAACAGTCAAAATGATCAACATGCCCTAGAATATCAATATACCCCTCCGTGATTGCACTATTCTCTCCTTGGTGAATACAGGTGCAAAGTACTCATTTAGTAACTCACCCATTTTCGGTGAATCCATGCATAAATTCTCTTATTTACCTTTGACTGTTTCAATCCCCTCCTTAGTTACCCACTTATTTGTCAACAATGAATAAAATATCTTGGAATTCTCCTTAATCCAACTTGCCATGGAAGTTTTGTTTTCTTCTTATTGTCTACATTTCTCAAGGGCCCAATTTCAGTTTCCTCATCCTTACATATGCTTCTTTTTTTCTTTTTGACTAAACTTGTCATCGAAGGTTCGTGAGCCTTGCCATTCTTGCCTTTCATCCTGTCTCCCCAGCTCATGCCTAATACTGATGTCATTGGCATCTTCTCAACTTAGCACTCTCCTCCAAGGTCCAGATTTATCCTTATCCGTAACTTTCAGAAAACATATGGAGTTGTGTTTACTGTTCCCAATATGCTCCTGCATTGAAACTCCAATCAGCTGGCCAGGCTCATTTCCCAATACAGGGTCCAGTATGGTCCCTTCCCTGGTTGGATCTAGATATTGTCAAGAAACCCTCCTAGATGCACCTACAAAAATTGTGCCCCATCTAAGTTTGTGGCACCAAGGGGAGTTAAGTCCATATTGGAAAAATTAAAGTCACCTACTGCAACTCCTCTGTTGCTTTTACATTTTTCCCATATATCTGTTCCGGGAGTTTTCTTGGACACAATATTATTCTTCTAGAAAACAATACCTGTGCCACAGTGGCCCAAGGGCGACACAGTGACACAGCTGGTAGAGCTGCTGCCTCACAGTGCCCAGGACCAAAGTTTGATCTTGACCTTGGATGCTGCCAGTGTTGAGTTTGCCTATTCTCCCTGTTCCTACATCCCAAAGACATGCGGGTTTGTAGGTTATTTGGCTTCCGTAAATTGCCCCTGATGTGTAGGAAGTAGATGAGAAAGCAGGATAGCATGGAATTAGTGTGTATGGGTGATCAATGGTCGGAATGGACATGGAGAGCCAACGAGCCTGTTTCCATGCTGTATCTCTGAACTAAAGCAGAGTAAACCTCCACCTTCTTGATCACATGTACCTAGAATATCAATATACCCCTCCCTGATCGCACTATTCTCTCCTTGGTGAATGCAGGTGCAAAGTACTCAGGAGGAATGGCAGACCCATGTCACGGCGGAGACAGTTGTAGGCTATTGTAGCTGTAATGCACAGTGGGATGCTCAGGCTTTATACATCCCCAGGCTGCAGGCTCATGAGATCAGATGGGGCTGTGGTCACACAGGCTTCCTATACGACATGTTCCAACCACAAGTTCTTGCAACTGCCAGAGGTACACTCCCTGCTCTTACCACAGGCACCAGAGCCTGCAGCAGAATAGGACAATAATGATAAACAGTCAAAATGATCAACATGCCCTAGAATATCAATATACCCCTCCGTGATTGCACTATTCTCTCCTTGGTGAATACAGGTGCAAAGTACTCATTTAGTAACTCACCCATTTTCGGTGAATCCATGCATAAATTCTCTTATTTACCTTTGACTGTTCCAATCCCCTCCTTAGTTACCCACTTATTTGTCAACAATGAATAAAATATCTTGGGATTCTCCTTAATTCAACTTGCCATGGAAGTTTTGTTTTCTTCTTATTGTCTACATTTCTCAAGGGCCCAATTTCAGTTTCCTCATCCTTACATATGCTTCTTTTTTTCTTTTTGACTAAACTTGTCATCGAAGGTTCGTGAGCCTTGCCATTCTTGCCTTACATCCTGTCTCCCCAGCTCGTGCCTAATACTGATGTCATTGGCATCTTCTCAACTTAGCACTCTCCTCCAAGGTCCAGATTTATCCTTATCCGTAACTTTCAGAAAACATATGGAGTTGTGTTTACTGTTCCTGCATTGAAACTCCAATCAGCTGGCCAGGCTCATTTCCCAATACAGGGTCCAGTATGGTCCCTTCCCTGGTTGGATCTAGATATTGTCAAAAAAAACCCTCCTAGATGCACCTACAAAAGTTCTGCCCCATCTAAGTTTGTGGCACCAAGGGGAGTTAAGTCCATATTGGAAAAATTAAAGTCACCCACTGCAACTCCTCTGTTGCTTTTACATTTTCCCATATATCTGTTCCGGGAGTTTTCTTGGACACAATATTATTCTTCTAGAAAACAATACCTGTGCCACAGTGGCCCAAGGGCGACACAGTGACACAGCTGGTAGAGCTGCTGCCTCACAGTGCCCAGGACCAAAGTTTGATCCTGACCTTGGATGCTGCCAGTGTTGAGTTTGCCTATTCTCCCTGTTCCTACATCCCAAAGACATGCGGGTTTGTAGGTTATTTGGCTTCCGTAAATTGCCCCTGATGTGTAGGAAGTACATGAGAAAGCAGGATAGCATGGAATTAGTGTGTATGGGTGATCAATGGTCGGAATGGACATGGAGAGCCAACGAGCCTGTTTCCATGCTGTATCTCTGAACTAATGCAGAGTAAACCTCCTCCTTCTTGATCACATGTCCCTAGAATATCAATATACCCCTCCCTGATCGCACTATTCTCTCCTTGGTGAATGCAGGTGCAAAGTACTCAGGAGGAATGGCAGACCCATGTCACGGCGGAGACAGTTGTAGGCTATTGTAGCTGTAATGCACAGTGGGATGCTTAGGCTTTATACATCCCCAGGCTGCAGGCTCATGAGATCAGATGGGGCTGTGGTCACACAGGCTTCCTATACGACATTTCCAACCACAAGTTATTGCAACTGCCAGAGGTACACTCCCTGCTCTTACCACAGGCACCAGAGCCTGCAACAGAATAGGACAATAATGATAAACAGTCAAAATGATCAACATGCCCTAGAATATCAATATACCCCTCCGTGATTGCACTATTCTCTCCTTGATGAATACAGGTGTGTAAGGGGTTTCTGCGCTGAGCTTTCGCCCGACCTAAGGTCCCCGTGCCTTGCTCTGATCCCTTGACCAGGCCGTGCACACTGGTTCCCCGTGAGTGGTTCGACCCACTCACCCCTTACGGTTCTAGTGTAGCGACCATAGAGAATGGTCCAGGTCGTCGAACCCTCGGATTGGCCAGCGAGGTCACGTGTGAACGCGACCATGGGGATTGGTCCAGGGAGCGACATCGCTGATTGGCCAGCGATGTCATGTGCGCGTTTGGCGCCCGAAATAGTTAGTTCAGCGAAGTCTTCCGTATGCTCACCGGCTAGCATCATCATTTCGGACATGAGGACGGAAGGCAGTCGGTCTCCAAGATCCGGTAGGTGCAGAAGTCTTGCCGCACCACCATGCTTATTAAACCCGAAGATTCGCAGTAATACTTTCTTCAGGGCCTCGTACTTGCTTTCCGCAGGTGGATTAACGATGAACCGCATCACGCGCGTGGTCGTCTCCGATGATAGAGCGCTGACGAGGTAGTAATACCTCGTGGAGTCGTCCGATATCTTCTTTATATGAAATTGAGCTTCGGTGTGTATAGACCAAGATTGCGGTGCGTGCGTCCAAAACCACGGAAGGTGAACGCTTACCGCGCTTGACTCCGGTGTGCCCGGCGCGGCCATCGCCGACGAGGCATCGGGTCCCTGCATAGTCGGTGATCGTCCAGATCACGTCGGGGTCACCAATATGGCGAGTCCGGAAACTTGTTGGTTGTAGAAGAAGTTTATTGCAGCCGCAATATTCGAATACAGAGTTAAACAACAAGGTAAAGGACCAGGCAAGCGGTTCGATCAACAAGGTCTCGACATCAGTGACCACGCCACAGCGACGGCAAGATGGCGCCACGTCTCCCGCCAATTCTCCGAAAGCCCGCCAAAAAGATCCGCACAAGCGCGGCTGGTGCTATTATCACCTACGATGGGGTAGTGAATCCCGCAACTGCCGCTCACCTTGTACCTTCGCGGGAAATGCCTCGGCCGATCGTACATAGGGGCAGTTACGATTGGCCAGAACCGGTGCCTCTATGTCCATGATCGATTCACGGACACAGAATTTTTGGTGGACACGGGAGCCATCGTCAGTATAGTGCCGCCGACCGACCTCGAAACCAGATCGGGTAAGACAGGTCCCACCCTCATCGCGGTTAATGGCAGCCCAATTCGCACTTTCGGTATACGGAAGATGTCCCTTGTGTTAGGCCTCCGCACGTACGAATGGCCATTCATCATAGCCGACGTCAAACAAGCGATCTTGGGAGCAGATTTTCTCTGGGCTTTTTCACTGGTCCCTGATGTCCGCGGTAACGACCTCCGACCCTCCGCCGAAGATGAGCACGTCGCTCCGACAATCGCCTCCTCGCCCAGCCCTACTGTCCAGGCCGTCGTCGCGGCCCCCGACTCGTATGCTGAGATTCTGGCGGAGTTTCCAGAGCTGCACATTCAACGTTTCGACACGTCTTCGGCCAAGCACGGCGTGGTCCATCACATCCGCACCGAAGGCCCTCCTGTTTTCGCTCGGGCCAGGAGGCTACCGCCAGACAAACTGGTGGTGGCACGGGCAGAGTTCAGGAAGATGGAGGAAATGGGAATTGTTCGTCAGTCTGACAGCCCGTGGGCCTCGCCGTTACATATGGTCTCCAAGGCATCTGGGGGGTGGAGACCATGTGGCGATTATCGGCGTCTCAATGCTGTCACCACGGCTGATCGCTACCCCATACCGCACCTACAGGACTTTTCATCTGGGCTGGAAGGAGCGGTGGTGTTCTCCAAAATCGATTTGGTGCGAGGATACCACCAGATCCCGGTGCGACCGGAGGACATACAGAAAACTGCAACGATTACTCCGTTCGGGTTGTTTGAATGGTTGCGTATGCCTTTCGGTTTAAAGAACGCGGCACAGGCTTTCCAACGACTGATGGACCGCGTGGGCCGGGATTTACCCTTTTTGTTTATTTATTTAGACGACATCCTGGTTGCCAGCACCTCAGTACAGGAACACCAGGCCCACTTGCGGACCGTTTTCCAGCGGCTCCAAGACCACGGGCTCATAATCCAACCCTCCAAATGTCAATTCGGCCTTCCTGCTCTTGATTTTCTAGGGCACAGAATTACCCCTGCCGGCGCCTCCCCTTTGCCCGAGAAGGTGGAGACTATCCGGGCATTTCCTAGGCCCACCACAGTAAAAGGGCTACAGGAGTTCGTAGGCATGGTTAATTTCTACCATAGGTTCGTTCCGGCAGCTGCACGAGTCATGCGCCCGCTTTTCCAGTGCCTTGCAGGGAATCCGGTAGAGTTGATATGGTCCCCGACCGCAGAGTCGGCTTTTACAGCAGCTAAGGCAGCTTTGGCAGACGCCACCATGTTGGTCCACCCGAGCCCCTCCGCCCCCACGGCCCTGACGGTTGACGCCTCTGACGTGGCGGTGGGCGGGGTTCTGGAGCAGCAGGTCGGTGGCCGTTGGCAGCCTTTGGCGTTTTTCAGCCGGCAACTAAATTCAGCTGAGCTGAAGTATAGCGCATTTGACCGAGAGCTTTTGGCCCTCTATTTAGCTGTTCGTCATTTCAGGTACTTCCTTGAGGGCCGCCCATTTGTGGCCTTTACGGACCATAAACCATTAACATTTGCTTTTGTCAAATTGTCTGACCCATGGTCGGCCCGCCAGCAGCGGCACCTGACTGCTATCTCCGAATTCACCACCGATGTCCGTCATGTCGCGGGTAAGCTTAATGCCGTTGCTGACGCCCTGTCTAGACCTGCTTTTCCCCCTATTTCGGCGGTGGACTGCGAAGTGGATCCCCAAGAGCTTGCGGAGGCACAGCTTCTAGCGGATACCGCTTCGGCATACCAGTCCACCACTTCGGGATTGAAGTTGGCCCAGGTAGCTTGTGGGTCAGAAGGCACAAAAGTCTGGTGCGATGTTTCTCTTCCCCGTCCCAGGCCGGTAGTACCGCCCTCCCTTCAGCGCCGGGTTTTCGATGCCATTCATGGGCTGGCGCACCCGTCCATCCGCTCCACCTCTGCTTTGGTAGCAGCTCGGTTTGTCTGGCATGGCCTACGGAAACAGGTAGCGGGTTGGGCGCGTGCCTGCGTTCCCTGTCAGACCGCTAAAGTCCAGCGCCATGTCCAGCCCCCCGTACAGGATTTCGAGGTCCCGGCTGTTCGTTTTTTCCACATCCACGTGGATTTGGTCGGTCCTTTGCCTTCATCCTGGGGCTACACCCACCTCCTCACGGTGGTGGATCGGTTCACCCGGTGGCCAGAGGCTTTCCCATTGTCTGATATTTCGTCAGCGTCTTGTGCTAGGACTTTGGCCCTTCATTGGGTAGCTCGTTTCGGGGTCCCGGCAGTTATTACCACTGACAGAGGCCCACAATTCACTTCGTCCCTCTGGGCCGCGCTCGCAGAACTGTACGGGTCCAAGTTACAACCCACGACTGCATATCACCCCCAGGCAAATGGACTCGTAGAAAGGTTCCACCGCCAACTTAAGGCGTCCCTCAGTGCAAGGCTTGAAGGCCCGGACTGGGTAGACCAGCTCCCTTGGGTTCTTTTGGGCATCCGGACTGCTCCTAAGCTAGATCTCGGTGCGTCGTCCGCAGAGCTAGTATATGGCTCGACACTTCGAGTACCCGGAGATCTGTTTCCGGACCCTTCAGACCAGCTGCCTACAGTCCCATCAGTGTTACCATCTCTCCGGGAACGGGTGGGCTCCCTGGCTCCAGTTCGGACTTCACGTCATGGGTGTCCCATGGTACATGAACCGCCTTCCCTGAAGGACTGTGAGTTCGTTTTTCTGCGAAAAGATTCCCATCGCGCCCCGTTGCAGAGGGTCTATCAAGGGCCGTTCCGGGTTTTGCGTAAGGGAACGGCTACCTTCACCTTAGACATGTGCGGCAAGAGTGAGCTCGTCTCGGTGTCCCGGCTCAAACCTGCACATTTGGATCCAGATCAACCAGTCCTGGTCGGTCAAACCCCTAGGAGAGGCCGACCTCCGTTAGTTCCGCTCAGTCCAGGACCCCCCGTTCCGACAGTTCCTCCAGGACCCCCCGTTCCGGCAGTTCCTCCAGGACCCCCCGTTCCGGTAGTTCCTCCAGGACCTCCCGTTCTGGCTGTTCCGCCAAGTCCGGAACCCCCGGCTCCTGTGGTTCAAGCTGTCCCTCTCCGTACTCGTTATGGTCGCAAAATCCGGCTCCCTGCTAGGTTCCGCACCTCGGGTTCTGCGGGGGGTCATGTAGCGACCATAGAGAATGGTCCAGGTCGTCGAACCCTCGGATTGGCCAGCGAGGTCACGTGTGAACGCGACCATGGGGATTGGTCCAGGGAGCGACATCGCTGATTGGCCAGCGATGTCATGTGCGCGTTTGGCGCCCGAAATAGTTAGTTCGGCGAAGTCTTCGAAGAAGACAGTAAGTTTTTGATGGTTGTCCTTTACCTTGTTGTTTAACTCTGTATTCGAATATTGCGGCTGCAATAAACTTCTTCTACAACCAACAAGTTTCCGGACTCGCCATACTAGACACTGGGCCAGACCAGATTTCAAAACCAGGGTTGAAATGAAAAGGCTTTTATTCAGCACTTGGGACTATTGTCCATGAATATATTTATACAGTTCTATAAGACATATCTATAATACACATACCGAATACATGAATACCTTTGATTTATTAATCACGAAACGCACAGTTCACAAGACATATACCCGAATACCCTTTTCGCTGAAAACTTAAAAACACACAGTTCCACGAGACATATATCCGAATACCTTCTTCGCTGAATTCTTGAAACACACAGTTCCACAAAACATATACACGAATACCCTTTTACTTATGAATTCTTAAACACAGTTCTGCAAGACACATACACGACTGTAAGATGGGGAACGTACGACGCATCGCAACCTTGACCGACACATATTTTAATACACACCCAACGTTTATTCACAACCACCCTCCCCTCTACACTAAACTATGTCCAGGATATGTAGGATTTGGAGTGCATGCTCACCATGGGGCTATTACTGGGGTTACTGGCTGTTCGTTTTGCAGTATTTCTTCTCCAGTTGCGTGCCTGTTCCTCCCTCTTGCATCCGTTCTTCTTTCCGACTTTCTTCTTGACTTCAGTTGACTTCGAACCCGGTTTTCTCTGCGCTTCTTGACTGTGTCTGTCTTGCCTTGCCTGCTTGCGTTCCCTGCAGGTTTTCTTCTCGAGTTGACTTCACTTATTCACCCAAAAGTAGTGGCCAGTTATACTGTTTCTGACCCGTCCTATCTCCCGCCAGATCTTGGAATCTCTTTGTTCAAAAAGATATGTATGAGGTTTTCTTCTGATCTGCGCTTATGTTCGGGGATACCGGGGATGGCCAGACGGTGTTAATTGGGATTTCGTTGTGAGGTGATGGGTGTTAACTGGTTTCCCATCACCTACCAGGTAGTTTTCTATGGGCTATTGTGCCCCCTGACTGAGATGAACTGTTTAGGTCGGCTTGGGGCATTGTGAGTATGCTGATGTCAGCGCCCCAGTGTCTGGACTCCGACCTGGTTTCGTAGGTTTCTGCATGGCCAATACCCATCCTTTGTTCTGGCCGTAGCTTTGCAGAAACCTAGAGACTGGGTTGTAAGGTTTTTTACCTTTTGTGGCTGGTCACGAGGTCCTGCAGCCATTTTAGGACCCACAGATTGTGACATCCTTTGGTAAACTGACTGCAGCCTTTCTCCGCTATCAGCCCCAGTCTCCCGTTTAAAATGTCCAAACTGCAGCTCTTTGGTTTTGTGTTGATTTCAGAATGAGGGAAAACTTCTCAAATCTTACAGGTGCAAAGTACTCATTTAGTAACTCACCCATTTTCGGTGAATCCATGCATAAATTCTCTTATTTACCTTTGACTGTTCCAATCCCCTCCTTAGTTACCCACTTATTTGTCAACAATGAATAAAATATCTTGGGATTCTCCTTAATCCAACTTGCCATGGAAGTTTTGTTTTCTTCTTATTGTCTACATTTCTCAAGGGCCCAATTTCAGTTTCCTCATCCTTACATATGCTTCTTTTTTTCTTTTTGACTAAACTTGTCATCGAAGGTTCGTGAGCCTTGCCATTCTTGCCTTTCATCCTGTCTCCCCAGCTCATGCCTAATACTGATGTCATTGGCATCTTCTCAACTTAGCACTCTCCTCCAAGGTCCAGATTTATCCTTATCCGTAACTTTCAGAAAACATATGGAGTTGTGTTTACTGTTCCCAATATGCTCCTGCATTGAAACTCCAATCAGCTGGCCAGGCTCATTTCCCAATACAGGGTCCAGTCTGGTCCCTTCACTGGTTGGATCTAGATATTGTCAAGAAACCCTCCTAGATGCACCTACAAAAATTCTGCCCCATCTAAGTTT